>NC_048590.1:43251570-43281570 GCF_013265735.2 Oncorhynchus mykiss
CAATCCCTAACCCCAACCCCAACCCCAAACCCAATCCCATACCCTAACCCCAATACCCAACCCAATCCCTTACCCTATCCCCAATCCCTAACCCCAACCCCAATCCCTTACCCTAACCCCAATACCCAACCCCAATCCCTTACCCTATCCCCAATCCCTAACCCCAACCCCAATCCCTTACCCTAACCCCAATACCCAACCCCAATCCCTTACCCTATCCCCAATCCCTAACCCCAACCCCAATCCCTTACCCTAACCCCAATACCCAATCCCCAATCGCTTACCCTAACGCCAATCCCCAATCCCCAATCCCTTACCCTAACCCCAATACCCAACCCCAATCCCTTACCCCAACCTCAAACTCAATCCCATACCCTAACCCCAACCCCAATCCCTTACCCCAAACCCAATCCCATACCCTAACCCCAACCCCAATCCCTTACCCCAACCCCAAACCCAATCCCATACCCTAACCCCAATACCCAACCCCAATCCCTTACCCTATCCCCAATCTCTAACCCCAACCCCAATCCCTTACCCCAACCCCAAACCCAATCCCATACCCTAACCCCAATACCCAACCCCAATCCCTTACCCTATTCCCAATCCCTAACCCCACCCCCAATCCCTTACCCCAAACCCAATCCCATACCCTTACCCCAATACCCAACCCCAATCCCTTACCCTATCCCCAATCTCTAACCCCAACCCCAACCCCAATCCCTTACCCCAACCCCAAACCCAATCCCATACCCTAACCCCAACCCCAATCCCTTACCCCAACCCCAAACCCAATCCCATACCCTAACCCCAATACCCAACCCCAATCCCTTACCCTATCCCCAATATCTAATCCCAACCCCAATCCCTTACCCCAACCCCAAACCCAATCCCATACCCTAACCCCAATACCCAACCCCAATCCCTTACCCTATCCCCAATATCTAATCCCAACCCCAATCCCTTACCCCAACCCCAAACCCAATCCCATACCCTAACCCCAATACCCCACCCCAATCCCTTACCCTATCCCCAATCCCTAACCCCAACCCCAACCCCTTACCCCAACCCCAAACCCAATCCCATACCCTAACCCCAATACCCAACCCCAATCCCTTACCCTATCCCCAATCCCCAACCCCAATCCCTTACCCTAACCCCAATACCCAATCCCCAATCCCTTACCTTAACCCCAATACCCAATCCTTTACCCTAACCCCAATCCCTTACCCTAACCCCAATGCCCAATCCCTTACCCTAACCCCAATACCCAATCCCTTACCCTAACCCCAATACCCAATCCCCAATCCCTTACCACAGCCCTAACCCCAACCCCTTTACCCTAACCCTAATACCCAATCCCTTACCCTAAACCCAATCCCCAATCACTTACCACAGCCCTAACCCCAACCCCTTACCCTAACCCCAATACCCAATCCCTTACCCCAACCCCAATCCCTTACCCTAACCCCAATACCCAATCCCTTACCATAGCCCTAACCCCAATCCCTTACCATAGCCCAAACCCCAATCCCTTACCCTAACCCCAATCCCTTACCCTAACCCCAATCCTTTACCCTAGCCCCAATCCATTACCCTTACCCTTACCCCAACCCCTTACCCTAACCCCAACCCCTTACCCCAACCCCTTTCCCTGACCCCTTACCCCAACCCCTTTCCCTGACCCCTTACCCCAACCCCTTACCCTAACCCCTTACCCTAACCTCAACCCTTTACTCTAACCCTAATCCCTTACCCCAATCCCTTACCCCAATCCCTTACCCCAACCCTTACCCCAATCCTTTACCCCAACCCCAATCCCTTACCCTAATCCCAACCCCTTACCCTAACCCTATCTCTAACCCCTTTCCCCAACCCCTTACCCCAATACCTAACCCCAACCCCTTATCTCTCTCACTCTCTCTCTCACTGTCTCACACTCACTCACTCACTCACTCACTCACTGTTTCACCCTATCTCTCTTGTTCTTTCTCTCGCTGTATCGCTCACTCACTCACTCACTCACTCACTCACTCACTCACTCACTCACTCACTCACTCACTCTTTCTCTCACTGTAGCTATTTCTCTCTAACCTCTCTCTCTCAATTGCTCTCTTTTTTCCCTCTCAGTCCTTCTCTCCCTCTCCATATATCCAGAGAACTTCATTACAGTCAGTCAGTCAGTCCGTCAGTCAGTCAGTCCGTCCGTCCATCCGTCCATCCCTCCCATAGCCCAGGGCTGTGTCTCAAAGGGCTTCCTATTCCCTATGTAGTGCACTACTTTTCAACAACTAGATCCCTTTCCCATCCGTTTCCCTACGAGACTCAGACCTGCTGCTACAGTCAATAAGGATGGGCCTGGCTGTGGGGTTGCCACGGCAACTCTCTGTTTTGTTTACTATTGGACGGTGCGCGGGCCAACCGGACCTGCTTAGCGACCAGCAGCAGTGACATATCAACCTGTGAATGTTCTAACAGAAGTCAGCCGGTTGGTTGGTTGGTCAGTTGGTTTGGCAGGCCATTTCCCCTTCCATCTGCTAAGACTGTTTGTTTTTCTGGTGTTTCATTTGTTTACTTGACGGTTGAAGTTTGCCGTGTTTTTGAGCACTGACTCAATTGGCAATGCTAATCATTATTTATAGTTTGTGATTATTTGGAATCTAAGAGGTTTATTTTGTCTTTGTTAAATGAGTGTTTAGTCTCAAGTGAAGTGGTTTTGAAGACTTGTTTGCCTTTCTCAGAAGTATAGATAAACAAATGTTTTCCTTGAAATTGTTGTGTGCTGGTGAAAGGCTGGACAAATTCCACTTGTATTAATGAAAACCCAGCTCCCAACAATCTTCCTCTCTGTTTTTCTGCTAGTTCTGTCACAAGGTGGACATTTCTGTTGTAATTTTCTATCAAGTGATAGAAACAACAGCCTCGGTTTGGCGAGTACTTTCACTGTCTCTTACGAGTCCAATAAAAACAAAATTACTTTTGTGATTTAAAAGCTGTGAGATATTTCACTAAAAGGAGGGCTACACTGAACGAGTTTGACAAAACCTAATCCCACATTATGATGAGTGCGTCCCAAATCGTAATACGTCCCAAATTGTACCCTATTCCCTATATAGTGCATGCCTTTTGACCAGGGCTCTTGTCAATAGTAGTGCACTATGTAAGGAATAGGATGCCATTTGGGACGCATTACAACAACCTCGAATGACCTCAAAACGAAGGGAGTACTTTAACCATATTTAACTGAAATTTAAACCTAATATGGGCCGACGCCGTTCTCCAACAAATCAAACGTTTATTTTCACGACAGACTATTTCAAAGAGCAGACATTCGGGCTGACACATTTAGAGCACAACTGTTGACCTGTAGACTTGAGTTGAATTGGAGAATAATTATTATACCTTGTTTTCTGTAAATCTAACTAAATATAGGCTGCTGGTGACTATCTTTCACTTCCTTGGTCAGGTTAAAGGGTCTGTTATCTTTCACTTCCTTGGTCAGGTTAAAGGGTCTGTTTCAGTGTTCTTTCTTCATTATTCCCGACTTTTCCCAGATGGCTCAAAACGAAATTTCTTTGAAATTGCTTTAATTAATTCATGACTTGGGCAAAACAGGACGATTATCCTGACAAATACACACTGTACCTCTGAAGAGAACTGATATAAATGTTCAGTCTTTGTAAACGGGCTGTTGGCAGCTCTCTGTACCCTGGGTTCCAGTAATAGCATTTTAAAAGCATGCTAAATGTTCTCTTTTTGCTGGAGAGACCGGTTCGAAGGTAAACCAAAACTTTGGTCTGTCCAGGCTCCTTTGATGCGTTCTCCTTCCTGTTCTGCTCATTTCAAGATGTGTGTGTTTCATCAGAGTTGGCCTGTAGTTGTTGAGAGATTATTTGCCTTTCCACAAATAAAAAGGATACCAGCAGTACATACCTATACTGAAATCCTAACATAAAAGTTATTATTTTATATTGTATTCTGCATCTTGACATTTCGTACATGTTGTAGCAGATAGCTTTTAAACCCAAAAAGTGTCAGTCATCGTCCTGATCCAGATGTTCTTGACCAGTATTTCTCAATACCGCTCAACCGAACATTGTCATTTTATTGACGAGTCTAAATGATCTCAGTAGGTTGCCACCCATTTAGTCGGTACTCAACTGGTTTTGACTCCAGCAGTCCTCCAAGGAGGAATGATAGTTTGCCAGTCCCTGGTCCAGTCGAGTTCCATGTCTTCAGTGAAGTCACGCTTAGCATTTCAGAAGATTGCTATATCATATTAATGAGAGGTTGAACACTCCTTGTTGTGAGATAAAATGTGTGTGACAATAAACAGAGTAGATGAAACGGAAAATAGTGAGGCTATCTCTTCAAGTCCAGCCATTGGAGAATGTGTATCTTTCTCCTTACTGGGCGATTTGTTCTCTCTCTCAGCCGCTTGTTGAAGGGGATTCCATGTGCTTATATTTTTTCACCCGTTTCTGTCTTGCTCACCAACAGAGACTGTGTGAGAGTGTGTTAGTGTGTTACAAGCATTTTGCTACACCCGCAAAAACATCCCTAAACACATGTATGTGACCAATAACATTTTATTTTATTTCTTCGTGTTAGTGAGAGAGAAAGAGAATGTGCATGCTTTTGAGCATTTGTCCATCTGTCAGTCCATCAGTCCATTCGTCCATCCGTCAGTCCATCTGTCCGTCCATCCATTACAGTACATCGATGAAGCACACAAATGAAAGTGCGAACAAGCATAGCTACTTCTAATTCTTTGTGTGTGGTTGACTTGGCAGGTTCCAATGTGATCACTCTGCCAGACCATGAAATACATTACACCTGACCCAACTAAACCCCACTCTACCAGACCATGAAATATATTACATCTGACCCAACTAAACCCCACTCTACCAGACCATGAAATACATTACATCTGACCCAACTAAACCCCACTCTACCAGACCATGAAATACATTACACCTGACCCACCTAAACCCCACTCTACCAGACCATGAAATACATTACACCTGACCCAACTAAACCCCACTCTACCAGACCATGAAATACATTACATCTGACCCAACTAAACCCCACTCTACCAGACCATGAAATACATTACACCTGACCCAACTAAACCCCACTCTACCAGACCATGAAATACATTACACCTGACCCAACTAAACCCCACTCTACCAGACCATGAAATACATTACACCTGACCCAACTAAACCCCACTCTACCAGACCATGAAATACATTACATCTGACCCAACTAAACCCCACTCTACCAGACCATGAAATACATTACACCTGACCAAATGAAACCCCACTCTACCAGGCCATGAAATACATTACATCTGACCCAACTAAACCCCACTCTACCAGACCATGAAATACATTACACCTGACCCAACTAAACCCCACTCTACCAGACCATGAAATACATTACACCTGACCCAACTAAACCCCACTCTACCAGACCATGAAATACATTACATCTGACCCAACTAAACCCCACTCTACCAGACCATGAAATACATTACACCTGACCCAACTAAACCCCACTCTACCAGACCATGAAATACATTACACCTGACCCAACTAAACCCCACTCTACCAGACCATGAAATACATTACACCTGACCCAACTAAACCCCACTCTACCAGACCATGAAATACATTACACCTGACCCAACTAAACCCCACTCTACCAGACCATGAAATACATTACACCTGACCCAACTAAACCCCACTCTACCAGACCATGAAATACATTACACCTGACCAAATGAAACCCCACTCTACCAGGCCATGAAATACATTACATCTGACCCAACTAAACCCCACTCTACCAGACCATGAAATACATTACACCTGACCCAACTAAACCCCGCTCTACCAGACCATGATATACATTACATCTGACCCAACTAAACCCCACTCTACCAGACCATGAAATACATTACACCTGACCCAACTAAACCCCACTCTACCAGACCATGAAATACATTACACCTGACCCAATGAAACCCCACTCTACCAGACCATGAAATACATTACATCTGACCCAACTAAACCCCACTCTACCAGACCATGAAATACATTACACCTGACCCAACTAAACCCCACTCTACCAGACCATGAAATACATTACACCTGACCCAACTAAACCCAACTCTACCAGACCATGAAATACATTACATCTGACCCAACTAAACCCCACTCTACCAGACCATGAAATACATTACATCTGACCCAACTAAACCCCACTCTACCAGACCATGAAATACATTACACCTGACCCAACTAAACCCCACTCTACCAGCCCATGAAATACATTACTCCTGACCCAACTAAACCCCACTCTACCAGCCCATGAAATACATTACACCTGACCCAATGAAACCCCACTCTACCAGCCCATGAAATACATTACACCTGACCCAACTAAACCCCACTCTACCAGCCCATGAAATACATTACACCTGACCCAACTAAACCCCACTCTACCAGACCATGAAATACATTACACCTGACCCAATGAAACCCCACTCTACCAGCCCATGAAATACATTACACCTGACCCAATGAAACCCCACTCTACCAGCCTATGAAATACATTACACCTGACCCAACTAAACCCCACTCTACCAGCCCATGAAATACATTACACCTGACCCAACTAAACCCCACTCTACCAGACCATGAAATACATTACACCTGACCCAACTAAACCCCACTCTACCAGACCATGAAATACATTACATCTGACCCAACTAAACCCCACTCTACCAGACCATGAAATACATTACACCTGACCCAACTAAACCCCACTCTACCAGACCATGAAATACATTACACCTGACCCAACTAAACCCCACTCTACCAGACCATGAAATACATTACACCTGACCCAACTAAACCCCACTCTACCAGACCATGAAATACATTACACCTGCCCCAACTAAACCCCACTCTACCAGACCATGAAATACATTACACCTGACCCAACTAAACCCCACTCTACCAGACCATGAAATACATTACACCTGACCCAACTAAACCCCACTCTACCAGACCATGAAATACATTACATCTGACCCAACTAAACCCCACTCTACCAGACCATGAAATACATTACACCTGACCCAAATAAACCCCACTCTACCAGACCATGAAATACATTACACCTGACCCAACTAAACCCCACTCTACCAGACCATGAAATACATTACACCTGACCCAATGAAACCCCACTCTACCAGCCCATGAAATACATTACACCTGACCCAACTAAACCCCACTCTACCAGACCATGAAATACATTACACCTGACCCAACTAAACCCCACTCTACCAGACCATGAAATACATTACACCTGACCCAACTAAACCCCACTCTACCAGACCATGAAATACATTACACCTGCCCCAACTAAACCCCACTCTACCAGACCATGAAATACATTACACCTGACCCAACTAAACCCCACTCTACCAGACCATGAAATACATTACACCTGACCCAACTAAACCCCACTCTACCAGACCATGAAATACATTACACCTGACCCAATGAAACCCCACTCTACCAGCCCATGAAATACATTACATCTGACCCAACTAAACCCCACTCTACCAGACCATGAAATACATTACACCTGACCCAATGAAACCCCACTCTACCAGCCCATGAAATACATTACACCTGACCCAATGAAACCCCACTCTACCAGCCCATGAAATACATTACACCTGACCCAACTAAACCCCACTCTACCAGACCATGAAATACATTACACCTGACCCAACTAAACCCCACTCTACCAGACCATGAAATACATTACACCTGCCCCAACTAAACCCCACTCTACCAGACCATGAAATACATTACACCTGACCCAACTAAACCCCACTCTACCAGCCCATGAAATACATGACACCTGACCCAACTAAACCCCACTCTACCAGACCATGAAATACATTACACCTGACCCAACTAAACCCCACTCTACCAGACCATGAAATACATTACACCTGCCCCAACTAAACCCCACTCTACCAGACCATGAAATACATTACATCTGACCCAACTAAACCCCACTCTACCAGGCCAGACCATGAAATACATGACACCTGACCCAATGAAACCCCACTCTACCAGACCATGAAATACATTACACCTGACCCAATGAAACCCCACTCTACCAGACCATGAAATACATTACACCTGCCCCAACTAAACCCCACTCTACCAGACCATGAAATACATTACATCTGACCCAACTAAACCCCACTCTACCAGACCATGAAATACATTACACCTGACCCAACTAAACCCCACTCTACCAGACCATGAAATACATTACACCTGACCCAATGAAACCCCACTCTACCAGACCATGAAATACATTACACCTGACCCAATGAAACCCCACTCTACCAGACCATGAAATACATTACACCTGCCCCAACTAAACCCCACTCTACCAGACCATGAAATACATTACATCTGACCCAACTAAACCCCACTCTACCAGACCATGAAATACATTACACCTGACCCAACTAAACCCCACTCTACCAGACCATGAAATACATTACACCTGACCCAATGAAACCCCACTCTACCAGACCATGAAATACATTACACCTGACCCAATGAAACCCCACTCTACCAGACCATGAAATACATTACACCTGACCCAACTAAACCCCACTCTACCAGACCATGAAATACATTACACCTGACCCAACTAAACCCCACTCTACCAGACCATGAAATACATTACACCTGACCCAACTAAACCCCACTCTACCAGGCCAGACCATGAAATACATTACACCTGACCCAACTAAACCCCACTCTACCAGACCATGAAATACATTACACCTGACCCAACTAAACCCCACTCTACCAGACCATGAAATACATTACACCTAACCCAACTAAACCCCACTCTACCAGACCATGAAATACATTACACCTGACCCAACTAAACCCCACTCTACCAGACCATGAAATACATTACACCTGACCCAACTAAACCCCACTCTACCAGACCATGAAATACATTACACCTGACCCAACTAAACCCCACTCTACCAGACCATGAAATACATTACACCTGACCCAACTAAACCCCACTCTACCAGACCATGAAATACATTACACCTGACCCAACTAAACCCCACTCTACCAGACCATGAAATACATTACACCTGACCCAACTAAACCCCACTCTACCAGACCATGAAATACATTACACCTGACCCAATGAAACCCCACTCTACCAGACCATGAAATACATTACACCTGACCCAACTAAACCCCACTCTACCAGACCATGAAATACATTACACCTGACCCAACTAAACCCCACTCTACCAGACCATGAAATACATTACACCTGACCCAACTAAACCCCACTCTACCAGACCATGAAATACATTACACCTGACCCAACTAAACCCCACTCTACCAGACCATGAAATACATTACATCTGACCCAACTAAACCCCACTCTACCAGGCCAGACCATGAAATACATTACACCTGACTCAACTAGACCCCAATGACAGGGTGAATCACTGACAGTCCACAGCCCTACCCCACAACACACAGCCCCAGAGCCCACAGCCCACAGCCCTACCCCACAACACACAGCCCCAGAGCCCACAGCCCACAGCCCTACCCCACAACACACAGCCCCAGAGCCCACAGCCCTACCCCACAACACACAGCCCCAGAGCCCACAACCACCCACAACCCTACAGCCCAAAAGCCCTGGTTTGGAGCGAGATGCCTGGGCATGTATCAGGTGGGAGGTCCTTGGAGGGAGAGGGAGGTGGGCTGGAGATCCTGGCCAACACTGGTTGGAATCTCTCTTTCACTTTCTCTCTCTTTTTCTCTCTCTGTTTTGTTATCTTTCCTTTTCCTTCCATCTCTCCCCTTTTCTGTCTCATGTTCTCTCCGTCTCTCTTTCTCCCCATCCCTTTCCCTCTTTCCTTCGTTCTGTTGTTCCATCTCCCTGCCATCCCCAGCTTGGAGCGAATGAGGAATGTTCCATAATTAGGATGAACGATCCCTTCCTCTGAAAGCTTATTTTTACGCCCTGTTATTTTTACCCTCTTCGTTTCCTCTTTTCTCCTTCCCTTGCTTCCCCGTGTGTACTGTCTCTTGTTAGAATTCATTAACACTGCTCACATGGTCCAACAATGGTAAAACGTATAGCACAGTTCAGAGTATTAATATACTGTCACATACATATTTCAGCTCTTTTACATTAGAAATTGTCGTCGAAATTGTTGAGGTAAAAAAAAAAAATGCAACATTTGGACAACTTTTTGATCTTTTGTAATCTATTAGATAAACACTACCGGTCCAAAGTTTTAGAACACCTCCTCATTCAAGGGTTGTTCTTTATTTTTACTGCTTTCTACATGTAGAATAATAGTAAAGACGTCAAAACTATCAACAGCATTAGGCTGTTGATGAGAGGCATTAGGCTGTTGATGAGAGGCATTAGGCTGTTGATGAGAGGCATTAGGCTGTTGATGAGAGGCATTAGGCTGTTGACGAGAGGCATTAGGCTGTTGATGAGAGGCATTAGGCTGTTGATGAGAGGCATTAGGCTGTTGATGAGAGGCATTAGGCTGTTGACGAGAGGCATTAGGCTGTTGATGAGAGGCATTAGGCTGTTGATGAGAGGCATTAGGCTGTTGACGAGAGGCATTAGGCTGTTGACGAGAGGCATTAGGCTGTTGACGAGAGGCATTAGGCTGTTGATGAGAGGCATTAGGCTGTTGATGAGAGGCATTAGGCTGTTGACGAGAGGCATTAGGCTGTTGACGAGAGGCATTAGGCTGTTGATGAGAGGCATTAGGCTGTTGATGAGAGGCATTAGGCTGTTGACGAGAGGCATTAGGCTGTTGACGAGAGGCATTAGGCTGTTGATGAGAGGCATTAGGCTGTTGATGAGAGGCATTAGGCTGTTGATGAGAGGCATTAGGCTGTTGATGAGAGGCATTAGGCTGTTGACGAGAGGCATTAGGCTGTTGATGAGAGGCATTAGGCTGTTGATGAGAGGCATTAGGCTGTTGATGAGAGGCATTAGGCTGTTGATGAGAGGCATTAGGCTGTTGATGAGAGGCATTAGGCTGTTGATGAGAGGCATTAGGCTGTTGATGAGAGGCATTAGGCTGTTGACGAGAGGCATTACGCTATTTTGCTCTGTTGGTTTATCAGCTGTTGTCCTTTAGGTCAGGAAACATAGTCTTCTTCTCAAATGGCCCCATTTTACCATGGCCCATAGGACTCTGGTCTAAAGGAGTGCACTATACAGGAAATAAGGTGCCATTTGGGACGAGGGTATATCCATTCATGTTTGTAGAGTGGGTGGATGCAGAGTTTTTCTCTCATGACTTTATGTCACTACTGGTTGATGAAGAGTGATGGCATAGCCACATATTCTTGCTCATACGTCATAGCAACACTTATCATAATAATGCTTTGGTTGATTTGTTTGATTCAATGAACCCTAAGTTGAAAGTCAATGTTGTTCTCTAACTATGATGTCTCTGTTTGCCTTGAGTCTCTGTGATGTGGTGTTTGAGGTTTTTAAGGGGTAACTGTGGGTTAGGGACTGGCTAAGTTTACTATAAAGCTATGCACACACACAGACGTGTACTCACACACACACACACTGGGCCTTATGCCTTCCATGTAATGGTGATGCTTGTGAAAACAAACTCAAATAATCGGGGCATTTCAGCAGCTTTTGACTGTTTGTTATTTCTCAAGTCGGTCGTACGATGCGGTTCATGGGAAATCTCTGTTTGTATATGTTCCTTACCAAACGCTTATCACCAGACCTATTGTCAATGATGATGTGTCAGAAACAGGCCCACTGGGCAGTTCGGGCAAATGCCAGATGGGCAGGTCCGTCTTTAGCCCAGTGGGCCTGTCTAGGTTGGAGGTTTTGTGCAGAATGATCATTATTTGGATAATGGGAGCCTGTGTGTTAGAATGGGATGATTTCTGGTCCCAGTCTGTCCATGTGATGTGTATTATTACAATCATCAGGCCCTCAAACCAGATGGACTTTTACATTTTTTATTTTAACCTTTATTTAAATAGACGAGTCAGTTAAGAACAAATTCTTATTTACAACGACGGCCTATTGGGGAACAGTGGGTTAATTGCCTTGTTCAGGGTTAGAACGACAGATTTTTACCTCGTCAGCTCGGGGATTCGATTCACCAACCTTTCAGTTACTGGCCCAACGCTCTAACCACTAGGCTACCTGCTGGTTATTGGTCCAACGCTCTAACCACTAAGCTACCTGCTGGTTACTGGCCCAACACTCTAACCACTAGGCTACCTGCTGGTTACTGGCCCAACACTCTAACCACTAGGCTACCTGCTGGTTACTGGCCCAACACTCTAACCACTAGGCTACCTGCTGGTTACTGGTCCAACCCTCTAACCACTAGGCTACCTGCTGGTTACTGGTCCAACGCTCTAACCACTAGGCTACCTGCTGGTTACTGGTCCAACGCTCTAACCACTAGGCTACCTGCTGGTTACTGGTCCAAAGCTCTAAGCACTACTCTACCTGCTGGTTACTGGTCCAACGCTCTAACCACTAGGCTACCTGCTGGTTACTGGTCCAACGCTCTAACCACTAGGCTACCTGCTGGTTACTGGCCCAACACTCTAACCACTAGGCTACCTGCTGGTTACTGGCCCAACACTCTAACCACTAGGCTACCTGCTGGTTACTGGTCCAACACTCTAACCACTAGGATACCTGCTGGTTACTGGTCCAACGCTCTAACCACTAGGCTACCTGCTGGTTACTGGTCCAACGCTCTAACCACTAGGCTACCTGCTGGTTACTGGTCTAACGCTCTAAGCACTACTCTACCTGCTGGTTACTGGTCCAACGCTCTAACCACTAGGCTACCTGCTGGTTACTGGTCCAACGCTCTAACCACTAGGCTACCTGCTGGTTACTGGTCCAAAGCTCTAAGCACTACTCTACCTGCTGGTTACTGGTCCAACGCTCTAACCACTAGGCTACCTGCTGGTTACTGGTCCAACGCTCTAACCACTAGGCTACCTGCTGGTTACTGGCCCAACACTCTAACCACTAGGCTACCTGCTGGTTACTGGCCCAACACTCTAACCACTAGGCTACCTGCTGGTTACTGGTCCAACACTCTAACCACTAGGATACCTGCTGGTTACTGGTCCAACGCTCTAACCACTAGGCTACCTGCTGGTTACTGGTCCAACGCTCTAACCACTAGGCTACCTGCTGGTTACTGGTCCAACGCTCTAAGCACTACTCTACCTGCAGGTTACTGGTCCAACGCTCTAACCACTAGGCTACCTGCTGGTTACTGGTCCAACGCTCTAACCACTAGGCTACCTGCTGGTTACTGGCCCAACACTCTAACCACTAGGCTACCTGCTGGTTACTGGTCCAACGCTCTAACCACTAGGCTACCTGCTGGTTACTGGTCCAACGCTCTAAGCACTAGGCTACCTGCTGGTTACTGGTCCAACGCTCTAACCACTAGGCTACCTGCTGGTTACTGGCCCAACACTCTAACCACTAGGCTACCTGCTGGTTACTGGTCCAACGCTCTAACCACTAGGATACCTGCTGGTTACTGGTCCAACGCTCTAACCACTAGGCTACCTGCTGGTTACTGGTCCAACGCTCTAACCACTAGGCTACCTGCTGGTTACTGGTCCAACGCTCTAACCACTAGGCTACCTGCTGGTTACTGGTCCAACGCTCTAACCACTAGGCTACCTGCTGGTTACTGGTCCAACGCTCTAACCACTAGGCTACCTGCTGGTTACTGGTCCAACGCTCTAACCACTAGGCTACCTGCTGGTTACTGGCCCAACGCTCTAACCACTAGGCTACCTGCTGGTTACTGGTCCAACGCTCTAACCACTAGGCTACCTGCTGGTTACTGGTCCAACGCTCTAACCACTAGGCTACCTGCTGGTTACTGGTCCAACGCTCTAACCACTAGGCTACCTGCTGGTTACTGGTCCAACGCTCTAACCACTAGGCTACCTGCTGGTTACTGGTCCAACGCTCTAACCACTAGGCTACCTGCTGGTTACTGGTCCAACGCTCTAACCACTAGGCTACCTGCTGGTTACTGGTCCAACACTCTGACCACTAGGCTACCTGCTGGTTACTGGCCCAACACTCTAACCACTAGGCTACCTGCTGGTTACTGGTCCAACACTCTAACCACTAGGCTACCTGCCACCTTAACATATAAACATATACTGTACACAGTGCTGATAAATAATACTTAATGGTTCGCTGTTTACAGTAAAACATGAGAAGAAATTTGCTCCATCAAACATCAAAGGGTGCATCCCAAATGGCACCGTATTACCTATGCAGTGCACTACTGTTGACCAGGCCCAATAGGGCTCTGATGAAAACTATTACACTGTACGGAACAATGTTCCATTTGTGGTGCAGAAATACATTCCACGTTAAACGAGTGGCTCTAATCACCCTTTGACATGTGCACTGTGTGTTGGTGTTTTCTCCATGTTTGTCTTGACACACTCCCTGGTAATTATAGAAGCACCAGGTGGGTGATTCCCCTCTAATCAGGGACTGATTTAGACCTGGGACACCAGGTGGGTGCAATTAATGTAAGGTAGAACAGAAAACCAGTAGGCTCCGGACCTCGTAGTGTAAGAGTTGCCCTGCCCTACATACTGCACTGCTACTGACCAGAGCCCTATGGGAAGTAGAAACACTAGAGTCTGTAATGTTTGAAAGATGTCTGGTTCTATCTAACAGTCCTCTTATGTGCATCAGACTAACCAAAGGCCTAATGGTGGACTCTGTCATACATACACACACACACACACACACACACACACACACACACACACACACACACACACACACACACACACAGGCATCATGCGCGCGCACGCACACACATAAACACACACGAGTACATATACACGCTCGCGCACACACACACACACACACACACACACACACACACACACACACACACGGTCCTGATGATGTCTCTTTAAATACTGTGGCTGTTAGTCTCATCAGACTCTTGGGTAATCTGCAACATCCTCTTTTACCATCCTCCTTTTTTTCATCCCCCTTTTCCATCTGCAGTCTGTTTCCGACGGCCATGTCATGACGTGTATCTGATTGTATTAGCAACCAGCGATTTCCCTCCCTCCCGCTCTCTGCTTCTCTAACCCCCCTAGGACCATTCCATAGCTGGAACATGCTTAAGGATGTGTGTGTTTTGAATCTTAGCGACGGTACAGGACCTTCTCTATGTTACCCCAGATGTTGGCTGTCACAGAACCTGTCACAGAACAGCCCTCTCATGGAAGGCCGTGTTCTAGACCAGTGTTTGTCAACTATTTGTCTGTCTGTGTGTCTCTGTCTGTGTGTGTGTTTTGAGGGTATATATCATTCATTTAAAAGTCAAAAAAATGGATGTACCAATAAACATACTTGAAAGTACTACTTAAGTCGTTTTTGGGGTATCTGTACTTTACTTTACTATTTATATTTTTGACAACTTCATACTTTTGCTTCACTACATTCCTAAAGTAAATAATGTACCCTTTACTCCATACATTTTCCCTGACACCCAAAAGTACTTGTTACATTTTGAATGCTTACCAGGACAGGACAATTGCCTAATTCACACACTTATCAAGAGAACTTCCCTGGTCATCCTTAATGCCCCTGATCTGGCAGACACACTAAACCCATGCTTCGTTTGTAAATGATGTCTGTGTTGGAGCTTGCCTCCGTAAATTTAAAAAACAAGACATTTATGCAGTCTAGTTTGTTTAATACAAGGAATTAGAAATTATTTATACTTTTACTTTTGATACTTAAGTATATTTTAGCAATTACATTTCAAGTATATTTAGAAACCAAATACTTTTAGACTTTTACTCAAGTAGTATTTTATTGGGTGACTTTCACTTTTACTTGAGTCATTTTCTGTCAAGGTATCTTTACTTTTACTCAAGTATGACATTTGGGTACTTTTTCCACCACTGCACAGATTGCCCCTTTATGTTGAATGCACTGCCTGTTAGATGCTCTGGATAAGTGCGTCTGTTAAATAACCAACATGCACATTTACTTTACGTTGCACTTAAACTTGAGATGCACTTCAGTTTCCACTTACCAGGAGTGGACTAAAGGACTGAACAGTAACAGAAGTGTTGTGTTGAATAAGCAGAAGCGTTATTAGAGCACCTCTTGAGGGTTCTGAATCTGAACACGTTGACCAGATGCTGTTTGTGCTGTTGCAATAGCTGGCATAAAACCTCTACTGTAGTCGTACTGGGATGCATACATCCATTAATGTCTCCATTTAAAACAGAGTCAAATGAAGCTAGGACGATCAGCCAACGACTGTGTACACACACACACACACAACACAGTGTATACAGTATATTTTAATCCTCATGGACTCACTTGGCCATGGCTGCTGGTAGCTGTTGCTAGGCAGAAAAGACAACAAATGTCCAGAGCCACAGACCTGATTAGGATATAAGAGAATGAGCCTGTAGTCTTTAATGGAGCTTCAGTAGAGTCCTGTAAACACTAAGCCTGCAGTATTTACAACAGACAGTCTGTTTAGATCCACTCAGGTCACCCTGAGAGCTCTCAAGGACTCAGTACAAAATGGCACCCTATTCCATAGTGGACTACTTTTGAGTGCACTATATAGGGAATATGATGTCATTTGGGATGCAAACCACGAGAGCTCTCAGGGTGACCTGAGTTGATGTAAACAGACTGTCCATGACATCCTATTCCCTGCATAGTGCACTAGGTTTAACCAGGGCCCATAGTGCACTATGTAGGGAATAGGGTGCCATTTGAGACGTGATCATGCTCTTTTACACAGTAACAATGTAGCGATGGAGGGGGAACAGCTGGAGTGGGGCTGGAACCAACAAAACATTGGTTACAGAGGCCAGACCTCTTGGTAAAGATGGGATAACTTGGGTGTCAGTGTGTGTGTATACTGTGTGTGTGTGTGTGTGTATACTGTGTGTGTGTGTGTATACTGTGTGTGTGTGTAGTGTGTAGTGTGTGTGTGTGTGTGTGTGTGTGTGTGTGTGTGTGTAGTGTGTGTTTGCGTGTATACTGTGTGTGTGTATACTGTGTGTGTGTGTGTGTGTGTGTGTGTGTGTGTGTACTGTATGCGTGTTTGAATGTGTGATTGTAGTTCTATGATCAGAGTGTCCATTGACCTGTGAAGGGCTAGTGTATTTGAGCTTGTATTAGACTATGGGGGGTTCCTGGGAAAATTGGGTTTTAATTGGGGGAGCATGCAGAGTTACTTCCGTTGGCGCAATGAGAGTTGCTGATTGGACAGCCCCTGGGAGATTTGAGATGTGATTGGGTGCACGCTTTTTGGTTGAGGTGTGTGTATGTGTGTGCATTGCGCAAGCACATGTTTGTGGTGTGTGTAGGTGTGTGTGGGAGTGCACGTGTGTGTGTGTGTGTGTGTGTTCTATTTTGAGGCTCATCTGCTCTCATCATTATTATCCCAGTGAGCCGCAGGACTCATTTCCTCCCCAAGGTTCTCCCTCTCTTTCACTTTCTCTCTCTCTTTCTCTCCCTCTCTTTCTCTTGTTCCCTCTCTCTCTTTCTCAGTCTCTCCTTCTCTCCCTTTCCCTCACTCTCTTTCCCTCGTTCTCTCTCCCTTTTTCTTTCTTTCTTTCCCTCTTGCTTTCTTTCTATCTCTCTCTTTCTATTCTCCCTCTTTCATCTTTCCCCAGCCCCTCCAGGGTTAGTTCTCATCAGAGAGACAGAAATACCATGGCTCCCTAATATTGGAATGTTGTCGCCCCCCCAGGAGTACCTCCAGTCCTCTGTGTGTCACAGATGATTTAAACATGGATGACAGCTCAATGAGATTTAGGGATGCATCTAGAACTACTGGAGCTTGTCTTGATAAGAGGAACGTGAATAAAACTATTCTTAACTTCACAGAAAATGACTATATTCTCTACATCTATTAGAATCAAAAGGTTTTACACTCTTTTAATGAAGCAAAGTCCATTGATCATTCTGCAGTTGAAAGAAGGTTGTTTTCTTTCCACAAAAATGAAGTTCACTGTCATAAGGTTTATTTTTTCTATTTCATAATGTCTACTATTGCATGACCAATTGGGTAGACATTCAAGTGTTTGAGTGTGTGGCCTGTTGTCAAGTAGTTAGTGCTGCTGATCCTGACACACACATTGCAGAGTTGGCATGGGTTCAAATCTGGCCCACTACCCTTTGACTGAAACGTTTTCTTTGTTCAATTAAAAACAATTTTAAAAAAGTGGAGTATTTGGGCAGACAAGGTGTGTAAGTGCGGTGCTCTGGCATGACGAGGCTGGAAACCCACAGGGTTCCACCAATCCTTACCTTAAAGGGTAACTCCACCACTTTTCAACCTCCTATTCATTATCTCCAGCACCAAACCAGTGGCTGCATATGTGAAAGCAGCGTATTTCAGGAAAAATATTATGTTAAAAAGTTCTACCTGATGACATCATCAAAAGTGTGAATAGGGGGCAGTATTTTCATTTTTGGAAAAATAACCTACCCAAAGTAAACAGGATATTTTGTTAGGACAAGATGCTAAAATATGCATATAATTGACAGCTTAGGATAGAAAACACTCTAAAGTTTCCAAAACTGTAAAAATATTGTCTGTGAGTATAACAGAACTGATATTGCAGGCGAAAGCCTGAGAAAAATCCAATCCGGAAGTGCCTCATGTTTTGAAAGCGCTGCGTTCCAATGCGTCCCTATTGGGCAGTGAATGGGCTATCAACCAGATTACTTTTTCTTTTACGCATTTATGTTGAAGAATACCCGTAAGCGGCTACATTGTGTAAGTGGTCACCTGATGGCTCTCAGAGTGATTCTCGCGTAAAATACAGAGGTAGCCATTTTTCCAAACGGTCCTACTGAAAAACCAATTGTCCCGGTGGATATATTAGCGAATAGATATTTGAAAAACACCTTGAAGATTGATTATAAACAACGTTTGCCATGTTTCTGTCGATATTATGGCGCTAATTTGGAATATTTTTTGGCGTTTTCAATTTCTCAGCCAAACGTGAAGAACAAACGGAGCTATTTCGCCTACAAAAATAATATTTTTGGAAAAAATTAACATTGGCTATCTAACTGGGAGTTTCGTGAGTGAAAACATCCGAAGCTCATCAAAGGTAAACGATTTAATTTGATTGCTTTTCTGATTTTCGTGACCAAGTTACCTGCTGCTAGCTGGACATAATGCTATGCTAGGCTATTGATAAACTTACACAAATGCTTGTCTTGCTTTGGCTGTAAAGCATATTTTGAAAATCTGAGATGACAGGGTGATTAACAAAAGGCTAAGCTGTGTCTCAGTATATTTCACTTGTGATTTTCATGAATAGGAATATTTTCTAGTAATATTTATGTCCTTTGCGTTATGCTAATTAGTGTCAGTCGATGATTACGAAAATGCTTCTCCATGACACTGCAGTTAATGTAGTAACCTTATTGTAGGTTTGTGTAGTGGACAAGGTGAGTTACTCAGTAGTAGTTAATGTAGTAACCTTAATGTAGGTTTGTGTAGTGGATGAGGTGAGTTACTCAGTAGTAGTTAATGTAGTAACCTTAATGTAGGTTTGTGTAATGGATAAGCTGAGTTACTCAGTAGTAGTTAATGTAGTAACCTTAATGTAGGTTTGTGTAATGGATAAGCTGAGTTACTCAGTAGTAGTTAATGTAGTAACCTTAATGTAGGTTTGTGTAATGGATAAGCTGAGTTACTCAGTAGTAGTTAATGTAGTATCCTTAAAGAGATTCTCCAGTACTTTTGTATACTTTTTAGCCAGCAGTTCTGAAAGTAGTGCTCAAGAGCCAAAATTGGTCCCCAAAAATTGCTTACTATGTCACATATATGTGCAGATATGAGCACCACGTCATTGCTCTTTCTCTCTCTCTCTGATGTGTCCACTGAGATGTTAGGCCTCATTGGATAGCGCTGGGCAGGCCTCTTGCTAGCTGTCACATCAAATGTGAGGGGCTGAAGCTCATTGGCTAGAACTCAAATTGCTAGGGGCCTATTTGGCGGGAAATGTAGCGCGCACAGCTTCAAGAAAACAGTGTCTGTGTTCCAAACACGTATAATACACACCCTCTCCCCTCAGCCCTCAAATTAAGTGGACACTTCTGATGACGTATCATGATGTATGAGGAGTTGACACTTGCAGGGCGAGGGAAGAATAAATGTATTTTAAATGGGCCACCCTTGCCCGGTAATTTGTCACTTGTTCGTCCCACGGTTGTGAAAGTTGTATGCACTAGCACTACTTTTATGATGCGTGTTTGTGCTGTCATGTGCATCAGTAGCACAATTTCTAACTTATTTACATTCGTTCTTACTTATGTTGACTCCATATTGATGTTGGTTTTAAGTTTTGGCTGACTTTTCTTAGCGGATGTACGTACAATCATCGCAAATTGAATTATGGGGCGTTTCAGGCCCCAGAGTGAACAGATTTGTACACTCGCACACTGTCTCAAAAACGAGGGCTGAGGGGCTTACGTTGCCAGCTACTCTTGCTTGGCTAATTGTTTGGTCCGATGGCAAAGATGGCCATGGGGCTTCCCCCAAGGGCATAAGGCAAGGTTAAGGTGAGGAGGGTGTCTTTTATGTGTTTGAAACGCAGCCAGTCATTTTCAGACTAGTGATTTCATGGCTAATTGAGGTGAGACAGTAATTCTGTTCATAGATTTTGCATATATTAACTACACATTGAAATTGACACGTTCAGCCCAAAGCGGGAAGTTTAAAAATGCTTTCTTAGTCAAAGTACCGGAGCATGTCGTTTATTGTAGGTTTTGGTATTGAATTAGGCGAGTTACTCAGTAGTAGTTAATGTAGTAACCACAGGAGGTTGGTGGCACCTTAATTGGGGAGGACGGGTTTGTGGTAATGGCCCGAGCGGAATAAGACGAATGGTATCAAACACATGGTTTCTATGTGTTTGATGCCCTTCCAACTTCCGTTCCAGCCATTATTATGAGCCGTCCTCCCCTCAGTAGCCTCCACTGGTAGTAACCTTAATGTAAGTTTGTGTAGTGGATGAGGTGAGTTACTCACAAAGTACTTTGAGAGCCATGTGAAATATGCCATATATTATATGCTATCCGTCATAATTATCATTGTGTAACTATTTGAGAGGGCATTGTCATCCGAAACCCAAACATTGAGAGAAAAATAATTTGTAAAAGCACACAAATCGGATCCCACTTACTAGTCCAATTAATCCACAATGCTTACACAGTCTTGAATTCCTGTATGTACTTAAGAGACAGTTTGAGAAGAGAAGAGAAGATGTTTCCCTTAACCACAGATCTAGGATCAGATTCCGACCCCCAAATCCAGTACCAAAGCATTATAGGGAAAAAATGCAAAACTGACCTTAGATCAGTGACTGAGAACAACTTCATCCACATAACTCTTTTAATGTATTTCTCCGTTATTTGTTTAGCCACGCCTGCAAACCTTGGTCTGCAAAACAACTTAAAACACACATTTGTAACTTTATTGCATTATTTCTATTTTGTGTCTGAAGCTAACCGCTAGCCACAATTCCACATGGCCTGTAGTTTATGCGGACGCTAATGGCGGTTTAATTACAGGCAATAGTTCATCTGGTACAGTATTAGATGAAGTGAAGGTTTACAGCCGGGCTTAGAACTACTAAACCTACCTGTAGGGGATTGTGGTAGAACTCTGGAAGCCAATGAAGATTGATCTTCTAGAACTGATTGTGTTCTAATCAGACCATTAAAGCGGATGAACAGGATTTTAACAACTTGATTGTTAACAACTTTATGTTAGATGGTTCCTACGTTCAACTATCATCAAGTTGTAATATCCTGGCCTTCTCCTTTAAGTTGGAGGGTTGAAACAAAGTGATAGATTGTGATGGGGCTGTATGGAAATGCATGTTGTGTTGTTTTAGTGGAATGGCATCTGTGCTCTAGTGTAGCTTCTATGGCGCTTGGCCAAACTATGATGTGGACTCTATCGATCACGCTCTAATTGACCTGGGCCAGGTTAGACCTACATTACAGAATGATATTCACTAGAGCAGATGTGCTTTTAACTTTTCAGAATATCTGGCTTCAGAATCATTCTCTAAATAAGCCATTTACGGGTCTGACTGACCGAAAATAAGTTATACTACAAAAGAAATTCAGGTATGTTATTATTGTTACATAAGAATCACTGTCTTCTAAACTCTTATTATTCAAATCATCACTTAATCCCACCGTTGCCACCAAATGCCACATAGGGATGGACAGGCAGTGGGAGATACTATTGATTGAGTGAATCCCAGACGATCAGTTTCAGTCTCGTTAACATGTTGGTTATGTCCCAAATGACACCCTATTCTCTACAGTATATAGTGTACTACTTCTGACTAGAGGCCTATAGTCCCTAGTCAGAAGTAGTGGACAACACAGGATTAAGGTGTCATTTTGAATGAAGCTCACGACTTCCAGTAAAATATTCAATAAAATCTGTAATAAGATTAAGAGGCGTTTGGACACCATTTCCTCCCTAGCTGAGGGATAACAGAGTTATAAGAGTAGTATTACATCAAAGCAGCAACCTCTTGTAGATAACACCCTGCTGTAGATAACACCCTGCTGTAGATAACACCCTGCTGTAGATAACACCATGCTGTAGATATCACCCTGCTGTAGATAACACCCTGCTGTAGATAACACCCTGCTGTAGATAACACCATGCTGTAGATAACACCATGCTGTAGATATCACCCTGCTGTAGATAACACCCTGCTGTAGATAACACCCTGCTGTAGATAACACCATGCTGTAGATAACACCATGCTGTAGATATCACCCTGCTGTAGATAACACCATGCTGTAGATATCACCCTGCTGTAGATAACACCATGCTGTAGATATCACCCTGCTGTAGATAACACCCTGCTGTAGATAACACCATGCTGTAGATAACACCCTGCTGTAGATAACACCCTGCAGTAAATTACACCCTGCAGTAGATAACACCCTGCTGTAGATAACACCCTGCAGTAAATTACACCCTGCAGTAAATTACACCCTGCAGTAGATAACACCATGCAGTATCTAAACTCCTGCTGTAGATAACACCCTGCAGTAGATAACACCCTGGTGTAGATAACACCCTGGTGTAGATAACACCCTGGTGTAGATAACACCCTGCAGTAGGTAACACGCTGCTGTGGATAACACCCTGCAGTATCTAAACTCCTGCAGTAGGTAACACCATGCTGTAGATAACACCATGCTGTAGAATCTAAACTGCTGCAGTAGATGACACCCTGCTGTAGATAACACCCTGCAGTAAATTACACCCTGCAGTAGATAACACCCTGCTGTAGATAACACCCTGCAGTAAATTACACCCTGCAGTAAATTACACCCTGCAGTAGATAACACCATGCAGTATCTAAACTCCTGCTGTAGATAACACCCTGCAGTAGATAACACCCTGGTGTAGATAACACCCTGGTGTAGATAACACCCTGTAGTAGGTAACACCCTGCAGTATCTAAACTCCTGCAGTAGGTAACACCATGCTGTAGATAACACCATGCTGTAGAATCTAAACTGCTGCAGTAGATAACGCCCTGCAGTAGATAACACCCTGCAGTAGGTAACGCCCTGCAGTAGGTAACACCCTGTAGTAGATAACGCCCTGCTGTAGATAACACCTGTCACGGCCGTCGTCAGAATGAAACCAAGGTGCAGCGTGGTGAGCGTACATTTTATTTTATTTGTTAAAATGTCGCCAACAAAACAAGAAAAGGGGAAACAAAAGGGGAAAAGGCTGCCAAAGTATGATTCCCAATCAGAGACAACGATAGACAGCTGTCCCTGATTGAGAACCATACCCGGCCAAAACATAGAAATACAAAAACATAGAAAATAGAACATAGAATGCCCACCCAAATCACACCCTGACCAAACCAAATAGAGACATAAAAAGGCTCTCTAAGGTCAGGCCGTGACAACACCCTGCTGTAGATAACACCCTGCTGTAGATAATAACGGCCCGCGGTAAATAACGCCCTGCGGTAGATAACACCCAGCCGTATTTAACCTCTTGCTGTAGATTCACTGATAAAAACATAAATACTAATTTGTTTCCCATTGGGCGGCAGGTAGTTAGAGCATTGAACTAGTAACTGAAAGGTTTCAAGATCGAATCCCAGAGCTGACGAGGTAAAAATCTGTCGTTCTGCCCCTGAACAAGGCAGTTAGCTCACTGTTCCTATGTCGTCATTGTAAATAAGAATATGTTCTTAACTGACTTGCCTGGTTAAATAAAGGTTTAAAAAAGTAATAATGATAACCGTTGTCCGAGAGGATGAGCAACTAATGTTTGTGTGTGTTGTTAAGATCATCAACCAGTCTATTTTCCCAAATCGGAGATGCGTTCGTTCTCAAACACACGCGAAACAGTTGCACATCGTTGCCAAACCCTTCTATAAACAGCAGCTAGTCCTGATGAATCACAGTGTTACCTCTGGGCATTTTGAACGCAGCCTCTCGGCTTTGACGGATGATTTACGAAGCCAGCCTCTTATTTCTCATAACCTCCCGTTTACGTTCCCTCCCCTGGCTTCACAATTAGTGTCCCACAAATTGGCAGCAAGGGAATTAGCCTGCTAAAGCCTGCAGCCACACCAGGCCTCGTAGGAACCAGCCTCTGATCAAATGTTTGGATCTGCCGGATGAGTGAGGGTTGCTGGGTGTCGAAGAAGTGGAGCCGGTCAAGGTGTGTGTGTGTGTGTCTGCGTATGTGCGAGAGGGGTGAGATGTTTGGTGTGTGTGTTTGTGCGTGCATGCATGTATGTGTGTGTGACAGAGAGAGGGAGAGTGTGTATGTGCGTGAAAACATGTGTATGTGCTTTCATGTTTCTCATGCTGTGTATGTGTGAAAAATGAACCCTTGTTACCGACAAGGGAAAGCTTGCTAACGTTCCTTTACCTCTGCTACAGTCTGTTTCCAAATGAGAGAAACTAGGAAACCACTGTGGAAAGTCATTGTAAGTGTGTCCCAAATGGCACCCTATTCCCTATATAGTGCACTACTTTTGACCAGAGCTCTATAGACCCTGGTCAAAAGTAGTGCACTATACTGTATCGGGGACAGGGTTCCATTTGGGACATCACCTATAAAATCAGCCATCTACCCTGCCAATCAAGCCAAGGCCAAAGTCAGGTTTTAGAGGATAATGACAGAAATGAGTGGAAATTCCATTGAAATCCTGTATCTATAGTTAGTCAGTGGCCTGCTGCTTGCCCGGTCTGTGGGGCAGCTTGAAAACGACCTTCAAACACAATCTTCCCTTTTAGCTGAACTTCCAATAGGTTGTTTCAGTATCAGAGGAGGAAGTTGGAGAAAAGCTTTTACTCATTTGGTTTAACTCTCCACAGACAGTGTTGCCTCGGGTTGCTAAGTTGTTTTTTTGAGTGCCGGCTTAAAGCGTGCATCACAGGAGGTTGGTGGCACCTTCATTTGGGAGAATGGGGTGATGACTGGGGCGGAATCAGTGGATCGGTATAAAATACATCCAACACATGGTTTCCAGGTGTTTGGTGCCATTCCATCTGCTCTGTTCCGGACATTATTATGAGCCGTTCTCCCCTGAGCAGTCTCCACTGGCGTGCGTGTGTATGTGTGCATCCGTGCGTCTCTGTGTGCGTGTGTATGTGTGCGTCTCTGTGTGCGTGTGTATGTGTGCATCCGTGCCTCTCTGTGTGCGTGTGTATGTGTGCATCTGTGCGTCTCTGTGTGCGTGTGCATCCGTGCGTCTCTGTGTGCGTGTGTATGTGTGCATCCGTGCGTCTCTGTGTGCGTGTGCATCCGTGCGTCTCTGTGTGCGTGTGTATGTGTGCATCCGTGCATCTCTGTGTGCGTGTGTATGTGTGCGTCTCTGTGTGCGTGTGTATGTGTGCATCCGTGCGTCTCTGTGTGCGTGTGTATGTGTGCATCCGTGCGTCTCTGTGTGCGTGTGTAGCTTTGACTCTTTACCCCTCAGAGGTAGTGCTGGCCATACATGATAATGTGTGTGTACATGAACCGTATGAAGCAGGGGATGAGGAGAACAGTCATGGGCCAATGGAAATATTGGCCCTGAAAGATATTTTCCACCACAAAGAGGAGGGGGTTTGAGGTGGGGGGCTGAGCTGAGAAATTAAAGAAGTTCCGAAAAATGTAAATCCCTCTGAATTATCTCAGTAACAATCTTGACGGACAACTTGTGTTTCCTGACTTAGAAGTAGAGACGCAGGACGTTGAATTGGATTGCACATTGATGCAGAGATGTTTGCATGCTCTTTCAAATGCCATCGTAGGGTTCTGTTTTAGTGCATGGCATAGTTAAAGCATGGGAACACTTAACTGTAATACCAGTTCAACATGTTTCACATTTCAACTTCCCATTCACTTCTACACACACATGTAGGATCTTACATGTTGCCAGTTTGCTACAGCGGGAAAATAATCCTGCATCAACAAGAAATGTGAATTATTATGTGGATTATAATAATGGCCATTTTTTTGTAGGGGTTGATACATTTTTCATTAGGGCAAAATCAAGTCTGACATTTAAAGTGTAAATTACTAACTTTTTAGATGCCTTGAATAGACTACATTTTGTGTTTCCTGTTGTGCAGAACAATTGTCAGCAACAAAATACTTCTCAAATGAAGATCCTACATCTGTATAGCTGCAGTAGAAGACAAGTATATGTACTATAAGTATCCTGTTATGAATGTGTTCTCAACCAGTGCTTCAGTTGGACAGGGAGATGTCCAACTATTCATATTTCAGCCCTCTGAAGGCTCATGAAGGCTCTTGTGATTAGGTTGATTTACTAGAGAGCTACTGATCTTTCTCTCTGTTTCTCTCTCACACACACACACACACACACACTGTCCATCGCCCTGCTGTGTGAGCAGGTTGTTAGCGGCCGCAGCGTCGGGGCTGAAACACAATTAAATGGCATTGAAGGACAACATGTACATGATCAGGCTGTTGTGATTTTAGAAGAACCTCTCTGAGAAGGTGATGAGTGTCCTGAAGTGACGCTAAGAGCTAACTGTAACATGCTGCAGAGCTTATTTAAACCAATGAAGATCATTTTCTCAGAACCTATCTTTATGACTACAGAACATTGAAATTCTAAATTTTCACATATGCAGACACTGGTATGTTGCTGGATATAATTCATGTGAGGTAAAAATCGGGGAAGTGTTACTTTAAAGCTAATTTAACCTCTCTGGGATATGTGGGACAGCGAAAGCAAACAATGCTTTTATCTGAGGATAGCACCCCAGTAAACAAAGAGAGAAAAGCATATTTCAACCCTGCAAACGCAAAACGCAGAAATAAAAATATAATTCATGCCTTACCTTTGACGAGCTTCCTCTGTTGGCACTCCAAAATTGTCCCATAAACATCACAAATGTTCCTTTTGTTCGATTAATTCCATCGATATATATCCAAAATGTCCATTTATTTGGCGCGTTTAATCCAGAAAAACACCGGTTCCAACTTGCGCAACATGACTACAAAATATCTCAAAAGTTACCTGTAAGCATTGTCCAAACATTTCAAACTACTTTTGTAATACAACTTGAGGTATTTTTTAAACGTAAATAATCAATAAAATTGAAGACGGGATAAACAGAGGAGAATACAGGATGATAACAAATTGTAGCGAGCATTTCTGGTCACGCGCCTCTATCTAAACAGTACACTTCAAGTTACCCTCGTTCTGGATGGCCGTACTTCTTCATTACACAAAGGAAAAACCTCAACCAATTTCTAAAGACTGTTGACATCCAGTGGAAGCGATGGGAACGGCAAGTCCCTGCCTTAGAATTATAGATTCCCAATGAAAACACATTGAAAAGAGAGTGACCTTTTTTCCCCTGGATGGTTTGTCCTCGGTGTTTCGCCTGCCAAATAAGTTCTGTTATACTCACAGACATCATTCAAACTGTTTTATAAACTTCAGAGTGTTTTCTATCCAAATCTACTAATACTATGCATATCATGGCTTCTGAGCCAGAGTAGAAGGCCGTTTACTTTGGACACGCTTTTCATCCAGACGTGTCCCAAAGAAGTTCAGTGGCTGAAGCAGGGCCGTATTCATTAGTGCATACTGTAGCAAAAGTGTTTGTAATGGAAAAAAAACAAGTGTTCCTTATTGGACAAGTTCAGTTAGTCCCTCCCCTTTTCTATCCATTTTCTTCCACTTGGTGCCTAGAGAATATGCCCCAGGAGTGTGTTTGATGGAAAAAAAATATTAGTGTTTTCATTGAAAGAAATTGTAGATAATAATGAAGGGTGGGTGCTGAACGTTTAAACCACAGTCAGTGAAGAAGCACCTGTGGTGGCTAGTAGTCTTCCACATGGCATATTGTGTTTGAGGTCAAGATGACTGAGGTTTTGGGAGTGGGGTAGGGGTAAGGTGTACGTTTTAGGGGCTGGGGAAGGGTTAGGGGTTAGAGGTGTAGTTTGGTAGACTAGAGGATGACAGTTGTTGAGCAGATACAGGGAGAGTTGTAAAGTGGGGTGAGGAGTGAGGGTGTAGGGAGTGAGAGTGTAGAGAGTGAGGGTTTAGTAAATGGGGTGGCAGTGGCGGTATCTGGAGAGGTGAGGAGTGAAGGATTTAGAGGTGTAGAATGCATATTTTTTGTGATAGATATTATGAAGTTTGGGATAAAGGGTATAAGTTATTCCTCAGTGACTTCAACAGCAGAGAAACAGCAGCCAAAAATGAAAGCAATATTTTTTGACTGTAAAGTGTAACTTTCTGCTTTCAATTATTATTGAGGGAGAGAGAAGAGGAAATTATTCTGAGTTGAGTTTTTCCATCATAATCATTTCTGTTCTAACAGCGAGCAGGTCAGTGTTGAAGAATTATGAGTGAGGACACTGCTCTCGACAAAAGCATACTAGCATGCGCGCACTCACACACACGTACTTGTTTAACCTTGTGTGAGGCCACAGGAGCCTTTGCAGCCAAGCTGGACCTCCCATTCTGATTTGGTTAACGAACATAGCTGGAATTGTTCTGAGATACCTGGGGAAATGGAAATGAATAGGATACGTTGCCAGTGCATATTTTATTCGGCATCTCGTATAAATTCAAGCAGAGATATTTCACATTTAGCTACTTCATGTTTATGGTACATTATAATATGTTTTCAATACAGTTCAATATATTTTTATATATATGTTATTTACAGTGCAATATAGATCCATGATATATTTTCTTCAAATGAGACAGCAGGTCCTGATGCCTGGCTCTTCTCTCTCCCTCTGATGATAATAGTATATTTTCAGTATATAATATATTTTCAATATCTGTACAGAACAATATATTTTCCCCATGGGCCGTCGTCAAAAGTAGTGCCCTATAAAGGGAATAGGTTGCCATTTGGGACACACTCTAGCGAATCATCTCCCTTAGGTCGTCAAGTCTATTCTTTATTAGATCAGGATGATATGTGAATGATATATTGGGATGATAATTGATACTCCTCTCGGGGAGATTGATGAACTGTACTGTCCCGAGCTGCGATCTGTGTTGGGAAGTCAAATAGGATCCACCAAGATGGCCTCGCCCTCAAATAAGTTCCCTTCTCAGAGCTCAAATCACACTTCTGGAGAAGTTTTGTTTAAACTCTGTGACCTGAGTGATTGAGGTGGTTGGGTGTCGGAGGAGGGATACTGCACGGCTGTCTGGCTCACAGAGGTGTCTGTGGGTTTTTGTAATAAGACTTTGCCTCTGGAAAAATGTAATTCATTGTTGGTGAAGAAAAATAAACATATCTTGTTTTGCT
>NC_048590.1:43284070-43304070 GCF_013265735.2 Oncorhynchus mykiss
ACGGGAGACTCTGGCGGCTCAGGACAGATGGGAGACTCTGGCGGCTCAGGACAGACGGGAGACTCAGACAGCGCTGGGCAGGCAGGAGACTGGCGGCTCAGGACAGACGGGAGACTCTGGCGGCTCAGGACAGACGGGAGACTCTGGCGGCTCAGGACAGACGGGAGACTCGGACAGCGCTAGGCAGGCAGGAAACTCTGGCGGCTCAGGACAGACGGGAGACTCTGGTGGCTCAGGACACACGGGAGACTCGGACAGCGCTGGGCAGGCGGGAGAATCTGGCGGCTCAGGACAGACTGCAGACTGACAGCGCTGGAGAGGAGGAAGGCTCTGGCAGCGCTGGACAGGCGGGAGCACCTGTAGGCAGAAGACGGAGAGACAGCCTGGTGCGGGGGGCTGCCACCGAAGGGCTGGTGCGTGGAGGTGGCACCGGATAGACCGGACCGTGCAGGCGCACTGGAGCTCTTGAGCACCGAGCCTGCCCAACCTACCTGTTTGAATGCTCCCCGTAGCCAGGCCAGTGCGGCGAGGTGGAATAGCCCGCACTGGGCTGTGCTGGCGAACCGGGGACACCATGCGTAAGGCTGGTGCCATGTACGCCGGCCCGAGGAGACTGGAGACCAGATGCGTAGAGCCGGCTTCATGGCACCTGGCTCGATGCCCACTCTAGCCCGGCCGATACGAGGAGCTGGGATGTAGCGCACCGAGCTAAGCACGCGTACTGGGGACACCGTGCGCTCCACCGCATAACACAGTGCCTGACCAGTACGACGCCCTCTCTCTCCACGGTAAGCACGGGGAGTTGGCGCAGGTCTCCTACCTGCCTTAGCCACACTCCCCGTGTGCCCTCCCCCAATACATTTTTGGGGCTGCCTCTCGGGCTTCCTTGATCGTCGTGCCAACTCCATACGCCGGTATCCCTCCTCACACTGCTCCAGAGAATCCCAGGCGGGCTCCGGCGCTCTCCCTGGGTCGACCGGCCACCTGTCTATCTCTTCCCAAGTCGTGACATAGTCCAGATCTCGCTCCCATGTCCAGGAGTCCTGATATCGCTGCCTTTCCTGCTGCTGCCCGTTACCACGCTGCTTGGTCCTTTGGTGGTGGGTGATTCTGTAACGATCGTCTTCGGGAGAAAGAGAGGAGGACCAAAATGCAGCGTGATGATTATCCATTTTTAATGGGATACTTAAACAACGAACAAAAACAATGAACCGACAAAAAGAACGAAGACGAAACAGTCCCGTAACGTGAATACCAACACAGGAACACTGGAAACAGGAACAATCACCCACACCCCACAATACAAAACATAGAAACAAACAACGCAAACTATGGTCAGAGTGTGACACCCACGTCTGGTACATCCTTCCAGTCATTATGTGGACTTTATGGGGCCGTTTCCCAGACACAGATTAAGCCTGGCCCTGGACTAAAAAACATTTTCAATTGTGTTTCTCCTTTGAGATTGATTTTTAGTCCAGGATTACCTGACTAGGATTAATCTGTGTCTGGAAACTGCCCCTATGACATCTATCTTGACTAGACAATGTTGACAGCATACAATCACACAGTCAGTTTCTGATATACACATTTATAGTAGCTAATGCTATCATTGGATGCCCCATATATTTTTCTGGTTTAATCTAGCATTATTCCTGTCAGCATTCTTTAATATGTTTTGTTTTTCTTGGGGACTAGTAAGATCTACATTTCTATCAGTTTGATGTCTTTTGTTTTTGAATGATGTCATTGTCAAGTCTTGGTTGTGTTATTGGTGCCTAAGCCAAATTAACTGGTGGTGACAACCATGTGACGACAGGTAGGAGGTCAGGGAACATAGCTAGCCGTGTCTTCTTTGGTCAAAGAGTACACGTTTTACTGTGACTGACCAGGTTTCGAACCCGGCTCTCCATAAGACCACATTCTCCTGCTGAGCTAAAGCCTAGGCATTAGTTCCTTGAGAAAATAGGAAAATAGAAAAAAGTCTTCAGTTCTCAAAGTTACTCATCACATGAGTGTGATTCTGAACCACCACCACCCCTATCTGACCTCCTACTTGAAGACAGCCATGTGTGACGCACTGAAATGGTACAGGGCCTTTTCTGACTGGCTAAGTACAGAAATGGTACAGGCCCTTTGTGACTGGCTAAGTACAGAAATGGTACAGGCCCTTTGTGACTGGCTAAGTACAGAAATGGTACAGGCCCTTTGTGACTGGCTAAGTACAGAAATGGTACAGAGCCCTTTGTGACTGGCTAAGTACAGAAATGGTACAGGCCCTTTGTGACTGGCTAAGTACAGAAATGGTACAGGCCCTTTGTGACTGGCTAAGTACAGATATGGTACAGGCCCTTTGTGATTGGCTAAGTACAGATATGGTACACGCCCTTTGTGACTGGCTAAGTACAGATATGGTACGGTAGGGCTAAAAGAGTAGCATTTTCTTCCCAGTCTTGTTTTCAGGGAGCCTCATAGAGCTCTCTCTAATGGGGCTTCCAGATACCGGCTATGGGTTTTCTGACTCACACCTAGTTGCTCTTAAACTGTCCTCCAGACAGTGCAATTCAACCCTTGTAGGACCTACTAGACAGGTTGTGGGTGTACGTGTGCCACAGCGTGTGTTACACACACGAGAGAGAGACAAAGAGACAGAGAGACAGAAAGGGAGATAGAGAGAGGCACAGAGAGAGAGAGACATATAGGGAGAGAGAGAGGCACACAGAGAGAGAGATGGAAGGATGAAGAGAGGAAGGGTGGGGATAGAGACAGGATGGAGAGCTGCCATGTAGAGGTCTTGGATGAGACTCAGAGACAGGATGCCCTGTTTATGAGAGACAGAGAAACAGAAAGAGAGAAAGAGAGTGCCCAGAGGAGGTTGGACTAGACAGGAATGAGGGAGCGAGGACCAATGGAGGGGTAGAGAGGATGAAGTTAAGTAGGAAAGACAGATGGCTGTATCCACCCTAAACCCTCAGCACCTCAGCCATCCAGCCCTCCACTGTGCTGAGTCTAGCCAGACAGTAGGAGCCTCCACACTGCAGGCTGCAGGACACACACACATATCTGCACACATACACACTGACAGCAGCTACAGCTCACATGTGCACACACACAACAGCTGACACGCACACTAGAAGCAGCTAGATGAGGAATTCTGTAATCACCTTGAACATGTCCCATTGAATACAGATCAACTTGTGTTTTACACATAGACAGATGAATGCTGCCAGCTATAATCTGTGCAACTCCATAGCAACTCCATAGCAACTCCATAGCAACACCATAGCAACTCCATAGCAGTTACAACTTATGTAAACAAAATATGCAACACTGTTTTATCTCTCTGAAACTCTCTGAAAAACTCTCTTAGATCTACATCCCAAATGGCACCCTATTTCCTACATAGTGCACTACTCTTGACTATTGCCCTATTGGCCATGGTTATAATTAGTACACTATGTAGGTAATAGTATGTAATTTGGGATGCACCAATTAATGTACCAAAAATGATTTTTATAATAATATGATATCCTATAGCTCTGTGCTATTTGGCTGACAGTTGTTGCATCATGCATGGTAGGATGAATGAATGAACAGAGCAGAGAATGGAATATAGCAGGCTGGGCTGCAGAGGGATCTCTCTCTCTCTCTCTCTCTCTCTCTCTCATTCTGTATCTCTCTCTCTCTCTCTCTCTCATTCTCTGTCTCTGTCTCTCTCTCTCTCTCTCTCTCTCTCTCTCCATCTTTCTTTCCCTCTCCCCAGCTCTCTCTCTCCCTCTCTCTCTCTCTCTCTCTCTCTCTCTCTCTCATTCTCTCTCTCTCTCATTCTGTCTCTCTCTCATTCTCTGTCTCTGTCTCTCCCTCTCTCTCTCTCTCCATCTTTCTTTCCCTCTCCCCAGCTCTCTCTCTCTCTCTCATTCTCTGTCTCTGTCTCTCTCTCTCTCTCTCTCTCTCTCTCTCCATCTTTCTTTCCCTCTCCCCAGATCGCTCTCTCTCTCTCTGTCTCTGTCTCTCTCTCTCTCTCTCTCCATCTTTCTTTCCCTCTCCCCAGCTCTCTCTCTCTCTCCATCTTTCTTTCCCTCTCCCCAGCTCTCTCTCTCTCTCTCTCTCTCCATCTTTCTTTCCCTCCCCAGCTCTCTCTCTCTCTCTCTCTCTCTCTCTCTCTCTCTCTCTCTCTCTGTCTCTCTCTCTCTCTCTCCATCTTTCTTTCCCTCTCCCCAGCTCTCTCTCTCTCTCTCTCTCTCTCTCTCTCTCTCTCCATCTTTCTTTCCCTCTCCCCAGCTCTCTCTCTCTCTCTCTCTCTCTCTCTCTCTCATTCTCTGTCTCTCTCTCTCTCTCTCTCTCTCTCCATCTTTCTTTCCCTCTCCCCAGCTCTCTCTCTCCCTCTCAATGTGTTTTGATGGGGCGGTGATCACTAATCTGGTCAGTGGAAATGGCTACAGAATGCTGATACAGAGCTATTCAGAACTGACACAATAGAGCGAGCCAGTCGTCTCAGCCAGACGTCCCGGACAGATTCTCCTCATCGCAATGTTATTACTGTTGGATGTCAGCTTCCAGCCAGCTTAGTAACAAAAGGTGGTCTCTCATTCCATTAGTAAGTTGACTGAAAATGTATCTCATTAGCCTGCTTTGGTCTAGTCTGGGGGTTGGAAGTCAAACAATAGCAAGGGGTTTCAGAATCAGATCCAGACAGACGGACAAAAAAGACAGACAGACAGACAGACAGACAGACAGACAGACAGACACACACACACACACACACACACACACACACACACACACACACACACACACACACACACACACACACACACACACACACACACACACAGGTAGAAATCTGCAGTTAACCCACTGTTCCTAGACCAGTTAACCCACTGTTCCTAGGTCATCATTGTAAATAAGAATTTCTGCTTAACTGACTTGCCTAGTTAAATAAATAAAGTGTGTGTGTGTGCGTGTGTGTGTGCGTGCGTACGTGCGTGCCTGTCTGTCTGTCTGTCTGTCTGTCTGTCTGTCTGTCTGTCTGTCTGTCTGTCTGTCTGTCTGTCTGTCTGTCTGTCTGTCTGCGCACATGTCTGTATCTGGTTGTGTGTACAGTCTGTGCCTATGTGTGTACAGTATGTGCCTATGTGTGTACAGTATGTGCCTATGTGTGTACTGCATATGAGAGAGAAACATTCTAGAATGGCGACCGTTCTGATTTCATCCAAGGTCAGGGTGATTTGGGGTCTGGAAGAGAGATTGAAATAAGACCGTCAGAGGAATGTACTGTAAGACATTCTACCATCAGTAACCAGGCATAAATAACAATGTCAAAAGAATTAGACATTTTCCTGTGTTAGCAATTTAAACTCCGCCCAGAGAAATGCTCTGTAGAAGGTCTATGTCCACTCTCATCCAGAAATAACATTCTGTTTCCCAAATGGCATCCTATTCCCTACATAGTGCACTACTTTTGACCAGAGCCCTATGTTTAAAAGTAGTGCACTATATAAGGAAAACGGTGCTGTTTGGGATGCAGACACAGTATTGAATAGTTCAAAGTAAATACATATTTCCAGTTGTGAGTCTGGTGATACTAAACATGAAGGGCACAGTGTGAGATAGTCCCAAGTCTACTGGGCCTGGTCTCCCTGAAAAACACCATCAGATTCACACACACACAGTGTCATATTACGTCTCTCTATGACACTAGAGGGTCTGCTTTGACATCACTGAGCCACAGGAAACCAACTTTCCTATTTTTGGTGAGATACAGCCAGGAGAACCCTCTCATTCACCTGGGCTTTAATACGCTCATAACACACAGCCAGGAGAACCCTCTCACTCACCTGGGCTTTAATACGCTCATAACACACAGCCAGGAGAACCCTCTCATTCCCCTTGGCTTTAATACGCTCATAACACACAGCCAGGAGAACCCTCTCATTCACCTGGGCTTTAATACGCTCATAACACACAGCCAGGAGAACCTTCTGAAATCCACGATCATGCTCACTGATGAGGAGTGTTTTGCAAAAAGGTATTTCCATAGAATATGCTGCAATCCAAAGCCCCCTACGCGATATGCACTTGTGGAGATCTGAGAAGATTTGATTGGTAAAAGCAATGTATGGAAACTTCCCCTTCGCCTCTCAGAGGGCACATTGGAGCTATTTCCAAATTGCTTACATCTGTCAAATCCTCTCTGATCTCCACAAGTGCATAGGGCATAGGGTCGATTTGGGTTTAGGCCCTAGTGATCTAGACAAGCAGTTTGGGATTAGGCCCTTGTGATTTAGAAAAGCAGCTTGATTCTCTTGTCATAACAACACGTGTTGGAATGACAAGCAGCACCTGTGTTTCTAGCCCCTCAGAGTTGTGTGGGTCTTGTGGTGTTTGGTCAAAAAGCAAAAGACACATTTCCAGGGACTGTAAGAAAAATCGGATTATTGTTCTTCAAACTCCCAAGTTCAGCCAAGGCTACCCCCCCAATTCACTACAATAACACATAGTAGCACGTTTTTTGTGTTATTGTGTGTGTGCTTATTTGTGTGTGTGTGTGTGCGTACATGCGTGCGTGCCATGCATGTGTAAGGTATACTCTAACCTCTTTCCCCTCTCTCTCTCAGGCGTCTCGTATGACTGGATCAGATGAGGACGGGGACAGTGGCTGGGATGCATGGGGCACCTGGAGCGACTGCTCACGCACCTGTGGAGGCGGGGCCTCTTACTCTCTACGCAGGTGTCTCAACGGAGGGTCAGTATCACACACACATTCCTGGGGAGGATGGGAGGCTACATCCTGGGGAGGATGGGAGGTTACATCCTGGGGAGGATGGGAGGTTAGATCCTGGGGAGGATGGGAGGTTAGATCCTGGGGAGGATGGGAGATTAGATCCTGGGGAGGATGGGAAGTTAAATCCTGGGGAGGATGGGAGGTTAGATCCTGGTGAGGATGGGAGGTTAAATCCTGGGGAGGATGGGAGGTTCTATCCTGGGGAGGATGGGAAGTTACATCCTGGGGAGGATGTGAGGTTAGATCCTGGGGAAGATGGGAGGTTACATCCTGGGGAGGATGGGAGGTTCTATCCTGGGGAGGATGGGAGATTAGATCCTGGGGAGGATGGGAAGTTAAATCCTGGGGAGGATGGGAGATTAGATCCTGGGGAGGATGGGAGGTTAAATCCTGGGGAGGATGGGAGGTTCTATCCTGGGGAGGATGGGAAGTTACATCCTGGGGAGGATGCGAGGTTAGATCCTGGGGAAGATGGGAGGTTAAATCCTGGGGAGGATGGGAGGTTCTATCCTGGGGAGGATGGGAGGTTCTATCCTGGGGAGGATGGGAGGTTCTATCCTGGGGAGGATGGGAGGTTAGATCCTGGGGAGGATGGGAGATTAGATCCTGGGGAGGATGGGAGATTAGATCCTGGGGAGGATGGGAGGTTCTATCCTGGGGAGGATGGGAGGTTAGATCCTGGGGAGGATGGGAGGTTAGATCCTGGGGAGGATGGGAGGTTAGATCCTGGGGAGGATGGGAGATTAGATCCTGGGGAGGATGGGAGGTTAAATCCTGTAATTCAGTAGATGTTACAGTTTACATTCTCTTTAGAGAGCAACAAGGGTCAACTTTATGGGAGAAGAGCTGCCAGTCATTCACATTATATCCAATCTTGCATCCTAATTGCATCCTAATGGTAGTGAGTTTACTCCTGGAACTACACGCAGACGCATACAGACAAACAGAGGAACAGACAGACAAACAGAGGAACAGACAGACAAACAGACAGACACACGTAGACACACACATCCCTCCTAGCACAACATTGGTATTATTCTCCATTGTTCTGAACACTACTCAACCTGTGCATCACCTTAGTGTTGGGAAATTACTCTCTGCCAAAATCATACCCATGTGGCTCAGTTGGTAGAGCATGACAATGCCAGGGTTGTGGGTTCAATTCCCACGGGTGATCAGTACGAAAAGGTATGGAAATGTATGCACTCACTACTGTAAGTTGTTCTGGACAAGAGCGTCTGCTAAATGACTCAAATGTGAAAAGTAAAATGGTTTACAACAGCACAAATATAAAAATACAAATCAAACGATAGAGCTACTAAACAGGGTTAATTGGCAACAGTGATTATGGAATTAATCCTGTATCCATTTCTAATAGAAACAGGGAGAAGACAATTACACACACACACACACACACACACACACAGTGTTGACCTTTGGACGGATTCAGGGCAGATTTTATTACCCTGCTCTGTCAAATTGGGATCATCGTTGCTCAATTGAATGTTTCCTGTGTGTTAAGAGTGGTGCTCAGAGGGGTGTAGGGTTACTGATGGGACACAGATGTATATCTTTCCTTTTTAATGTCCCTCTCTTTGGCCTTTCAAAGACATTGACAAGGGCATCTTGTGTTAATGCAATAGGAAGTGGTGTTACTACAATACATATGACTGTTGTTTATCTTACTTTTTGACATAGTTCTGCTACGTCCCAAGTGACACCCGTTTCGCCACGCAGTGCATTCCTTTTTACCAGACTTTGTGCCCTGGTCAAAAGTAATGCACTATAGATGGGTTAGCTGACAACGTTACGAAAACGATACAAACGCTTCAATGGGGCAGAAGTCTGTGTGTTGAGCTAAGAGGTCGTGGGGCCATCTTGGCCCTCGTGGGTCATTTAAGCCCTGAACGATGCCTGACAGGCAGCTTGCCGCACCCCACAGCCAATCGCATGCAAGCAACAACACAGCTAACTTGGCTAGTCTTGTGAGTGAGCTAGCTAGCTAGTTATCTATGCTGGTTGTTAGCTTGCATAATTGATATGTTTATAATTGTAAGGTACACTTCAGGTTTTACAGCCAGGAATGGAGCTCACCCACTGAAAAATATACATTTTATCCACGAAACATGAAGTGTCCCTTATAATTATACACGTACAGTATAAGCTATGCAAGCTAACAACCAGCATAGATAACAAGCTAGCTAGATAGCTAACAATACTACCTACCTAACTAGCTAGCTCATAATACTAACCAAGTTAGCTGCATTGTTTCTTGCATGAGATTGGCCGTGGTCTTGGGTGTGCCACGCAGCCTGGGAGACAGGGATGCCTGTCAGGCATTGTTCAGGGCTTAAATTCCCCACGAGCACATTGCAGTCAACACAGCAACAGGGCTTCTTGATGAGGTGCTTATTGTGTGTGTAGACAAAAAAACATTTATGTGGTGATAATGAGATACATATTTTAGTTATTAATTTGTACTCTCTGGACTTCCTTACGTTTGTTCTTGATACCATGTCTTGTTTTGACTAATGTCATGGTTATGCTAATATGGCAAAACATTTACTAGCTAGCTGACCAATAACTGTAATGATGAATTTGAGAGACAAGTGATTATTGTGCAATTGTATTTATGTTTTCAATAAATATTGGATACCAAATATAGTTTACATGTTATCAACAATCTAAAATGCTGACCGCACTGCTTGCACTGTGTGCTAGCAGTGCAAAATAAATGTGCACATACATGTTGTTCAGTCATTCATCCAAACTGTTTGCGCGCGTCAACAAGCGTCTGCGTAGCTAGGTGCTGAAATAGAACTTGATTCTATTTTATATGCATGACGTGCTGCAAGTCCTGCCTCTCCCATCTCCTCATTGGTTTTTAGGAGCATATCCCTACATCGGTGATTGAAAAATGAATGAGTTCCACACTCCAGTGCAGTTGGTTACAGTAATGCACCTTAAAGTTGGTTGCCAACTGCCATAAAGAGAGATTACTAGAAACTAACTAGGATTCCCCTTTTATCCATGAATTAATTGTTGGAGTAGAAAACACACAATTGTGTGACTCAAAATTGGTCCAAATTCTACAAAGATCCAGCAAAAAAAGGACATTGTACATTTCAGTTAAAATAACAACCCAATGTTTATCTCCCAGGACAAATTATCTAGCATCAGCAAACTAGCTAAATGGGAATTAATGTTTCATATGTGTTTTGACCTGTTCCCAAATGAATATAGTTGGTTCAGAGTGTATTTTGATATGCGTGTCCTGATCGAGTCTGGTGGGGATAGACAAACTCAACATGCGCATGATGGCGCATGCAGACACATGCGTGGAGCTGGTTGTGTCATCATGTTTGTTTTGCCCCATAGTTGCACATGCATCGTTTTTGTTTCTAAACAACCAACCTGTCTATAGGGAGTACATACAGTACCTTCAGAAAGTATTCTTAGCATAACAATTATTAGCATAACAAAATATATGGGGGATAATAAAAAATTACGAGGCCATATACAAGGAATATCGGTACCGAGTCAGTGTACTGGGTATCAAGTAGTTGGGGTGATTGAGATAATATGTACTTTAAGGATTGGTTAGGTAATTGATTGACGTACTATGTACATATTGAAGTACTATGTAGATAGGGCGTAAAAATCTGAAAGTCCAGGTAGCCGTTTAATTAACTATTCTTCAGTCTGATGGCTGTTGGGTAGACTTGGTGCTCCGGTACCTCTTACCGTGCAGTAACAGAGAGAACATGCTGCAGACACTGAATATCCCTGTGAGCATGGTGAAGTTATTAATTACACTTTGGATGGTGTATCAATACACCCAATCACTACAAAGATACAGACATCCTTCCTAACTCAGTTGCCAGAGAGGAAGGAAACCGCTCAGGGATTTCACCATGAGGCCAATGGTGACTCTAAAACAGTTGCAGAGTTTAATGGCTATCATAGGAGAACACTGAAGATGGATCAACAACATTGTAGTTACTCTACGCTTGTACAGAATAAAAATATTCCAAAATATGCATCCTGTATGCAAAAAGGCAAACACTAAATGAATACTGCAAACAATGTGGCAAAGCACAAAGTGTTATATTTCGGGCAAATCCAATACAACACATTACTGAGTACCACTCTCCATATTGGCTGCATCATGTTATGGGTATGCTTGTAATTGTAACGCTGTAATCTGTGAGTCGGGAAGCAAGTTCAGGGAGTGAAAACATTTAATAAATAAATGAAACAAACACGTAACACAAACTGTGCACTGACATGAAACAGGAACAGAAACAATGACGACTGGGGAAGGAACCAAAAGGAGTTACAAATATAGGGCAGTTAATCAAGTAGGTGATGGAGTCCAGGTGAGTGTCATAATGCGTAATTATGCGTTACGATGGTGACAGGTGTGGGCCATGACGAGCAGACTGGTGACCTAGAGGCCAGAGAGGGAGCACACGTGACAGTAATTGTTCATGGGAAAGTTTTTCAGGATAAAAAATAAATGGATTGGAGCTAAGCACAGGCAAAATCCTAGAGGGAAACCTAGTTCAATCTGCTTTCCACCAGACACTGGGAGATGAATTCACCTTTCAGCAGGACAATAACCTAAAACACAAGGCCAAATCTACACTGGAGTTTCTTACCAAGAAGACAGAGAATGTTCCCGAGTGACCTAGTTACAGTTTTGACTTAAATCTACTTGAAAATCTATGGCAAGACATGACAATGGTTGTTTAGCAGTGATAAATTACCAATTTGACAAACCATTTTTAGAAGAATAACAGGTAAAAAAGTATTTTCTCAGGGGTGTGATTACATATGTAGTTTAGATATGTCTGTATTTCATTTTCAATACATTTGCAAACATTTCTAAAATCTTTTCACTTTGTCCCTAAGGGATATTGTGTGTAGATGGGTGAGAAAATAAATCAATTTAATCCAAATAAGTCAAGGGGTATGAATACCTCCTGAAGGCACTGTATTCACTATATACAGTAGGGAATAGGGTGCCATTTGGGACGCAACTTAACTGAATGATAAGTGGCCATAAATGAGAACTTGTTCTCAACTAGCCTACCTGGTTAAATAAAGGTGAAATAAAATAAAAAATATAGGGGTTGTTGGATGAGATAACAATTATTCCAGTTCACCAATCAGATTCTTTTCCCCAAACGTAGTGCACTTTATAGGTAATAGTGTACCATTTGAAACACAACCTCAGACCTCTGTCCTGACTTCCCTTCATTGATTAAATGAGTGTAGAAGTCTGGAAGTGATTGTGGGCTTGATTTGCCTGCTTCCCCCACAGGGAGATTTACAGTTATTTGAGCAATATCTCTAATTCCCTGCATCAGCCAACACACCTGCTCGAGCGCACTGGGATTGTGTGTGTGTGTGTGTGTCAGGTGTTAGGGTTAAGCCAGCAGAAGAGCTGCCTGTGTAGATGAAGGGGAACATAGAAAGACTGCAGAGAACACCTTAAGTCTACTGTCATCTCTTTCTCCCTGACCCACTCCAGCTTACTCCAGACATAAAACACACACACAGAGAGAGATACACTCACGTACGCACGCACACACACACACACACACACACACACACACACACACACACACACACACACACACACACACACACACACACACACACACACACACACACACACAGAGAGAGATACACAGACAAACTGGGGTAGTGTCTGGCCCCATGTTGCTCTTGGACGTCAGACGCTGTGTGCCCAGCGCCTTGTCTTCTCTAAGGCCCCTCCCCCCCAGACTCCTGCTAACTTCATCTGTCCTTATAGAAACATCCAGTGACTGGGAGGAAATATCTGTCTAGGAATATCTGTCTAGACTTGAATTAGAGCAGCACTATTCTTTTCAATCCCGGTCCTGGAGAGCTGCAGGGTATGCAGGCTTTTGTTCCTGCCCAGCACTTACACACCTGATAATGCTAGATTTGGTTTACTCTGTTAGACACGCTCCGGGGTGAAGTTTGCCCCTAGGTACAGATCTAGGATCAGTTTCCCCTAACCTTAACTATTAGTGGAGAAAACGAAACACTGACCCAAGATCAGTGTCAAGGGGCAACTTCACCCTACACCATTAGACACAGTGCTGCCTATCCTTCCTCATGTCTGTGGACTTTTGCTCTCTGTTTGTCCGCTAGAAGACAAATAGCCACCTCATAGACATTCCTAGACCCTGAAAGCATGGTCTACACACAGCCGTGTGTGTGTGCGTGAGCATGTGGCTCTGCGTGCATGTCCGTGTGTGTGTCCGTGTATGTCTGTATGCATGTGAATGTGCCTGTCTCCAGCCTATACGTATAACCCAGTGTGGATGAGTGATTCATCTCGATGAGGGAAAGCCATTAATTGGTTCGTTAAGACAGAGACATTCCTACTCTGCCTCGGTGCCTGCTTTTCCTTGGAGCAGGCTGAATGGCCATAGTGTGGTCTCCAACTCCCCGTTCACCCTAATGGACGATTAGACTGAAGCTTTTTAACATCCGCTTTGCGTCCCAAATGGCATCCTATTCCCAATGTAGTGTACTACTTTTGACCAGGGCCCATAAGGCTCTGGTCAAAAGTAGTGCACTGTGTAGGGAATAGGGTGCCATTTGGGGCATTGCCCCGAACAAATGAGCTGCTACCAGTTTAGACCAATGTTATTCTACCCCCGGGGGTGAGAATGAGAAATGTGGCGAAGTGGAAGTTAACACACACTGGGTGATAGGCTGCAGTTATCGTTTCTAACAAGGTGGAACAGATTTTGTAGCGTGTCCATACGGTGTAGGAAGGGGGAGGGAATGGAGTGTTACGCTGTGGTGGATTTCAGACGAGGCAGGAGTTGGTTTTGAGTGAGGTGAACCGATTAGTGTGTGTGTGTGGGAGGGTGTCAGAGTGTGTGTGTGTGTGTTTGTTGTGTGAGAGAGGTTGATTTGCTTGTTTAAGCCCAGAGGGGGTCCTGAGATGGTCGTTGGCTCGATGAGATCTGATGGTTGGCAGATGAAGCGTGGTTTGGTCTGACAGGTGTGTGTGTGTGTGTGTGTGTGTGTGTGTGTGTGTGTGTGTGTGTGTGTGTGTGTGTGTGTGTGTGTGTGTGTGTGTGTGTGTGTGTGTGTGTGTGTGTGTGTGTGTGTGTGTGTGAGACAGGCAGCTATAATTCAGGATGAAATGTCTGTCAGTCCCGATTTGACTCCAGCCACGATCCTCCAGACTCACAAAGGTGTAACTCCTGAGCCTTCCCAAGAAACTAACAAAACACCACTGTTGTTGTAGACGTTTCTGTGTAATGGTGCTTTTCTTTGTTACAAAACAGATTTCCCTGAGGGATATTAAGCTATTCTATGATACGTGTTTGATATGGTGTGTGTTATATAGCTTTCCCGTCACAAATAAACCTTTTTATTAACCATTACACTCAAGCCCAAACCATTTCCTTGTAAACCATTGGTTTCAATTTGTACTAACACTGTTGGTTTGTTATTTTGCTTTGTAGGAACTGTGAAGGCAAGAATATCCGCTACAGAACGTGCAGTAACATGGTAAGTCTAGTCTACGCTATGAAGCCTCAACAGAGTCATTTCCAAAGCTTATCAATGTAACACATATAATTTGTTATTAGTACTATTCCAGTTTATAACTGGTAATATATTGTTATAACTTTTCTATTCCAGCTTATAACTTTGCTGGTAACAGTGAGAAGCACTGGCTCAATATTGTCAGTCGCCACTGTATTTGACAGTCATGTTCAGCACTGTGGGTGACCTCATGGTAAAATCATACGTTCCATCACTGAACAGAAGAAAACAACCTCATATCAACATGCCTTCTATTCTCAGCAGCGGAACCACAGTCGTTCTCACAGTATTTGAATCAAAGATAGACTAGTCTGTACTGTTTCTATTACTCTATTGAGGTGGTTTGTGTCTGGAATGTATTGCAGACTAGCTATGATTTCAATCATGACCAGTGGGATGAGTTCCCAGCATAATATTTAGACCACCGCTCCCGGTGTGAAAGAGATGGATATCAACAAAGCAAGAGAGAGAGAGAAACACTTGACTTTATGAAGTCCCATCCATGTAGTTCAATGAGAAAGAGAGGGAGGGTGTGTCTGTGTGTATGTGTGTGTCTGTGTGTGTCTGTGTGTGTGTGTGTGTATGTGTGTGTCTGTGTGTGTGTGTGTGTATGTGTGTGTCTGTGTGCGTGTGCGTGCGTGCGTCTGTCTGTCTGTCTGCCTGCCTGCCTGCGTGCGTGCGTGTGTGTCTGTGTGTGTCTGTGTGTGTCTGTGCGTGTGTGTGTCTGTGCGTGTGTGTGCGTGTCTGTGCGTGTGTGTGTCTGTGCGTGTGCGTGCGTGCGTCTGTCTGTCTATCTGCCTGCCTGCGTGCGTGCGTGTGTCTGTGTGTGTCTGTGCGTGTGTGTGTCTGTGCGTGTGTGTGCGTGTCTGTGTGTGTGTGTATGTGTGTGTCTGTGTGCGTGCGTCTGTCTGTCTGTCTGTCTGCCTGCCTGCCTGCGTGCGTGCATCTGTCTGTGTCTGTGTGTGTGTGTGCGTGTCTGTGTGTGCGTGTCTGTGTGTGTGTGTCTGTGCGTGTGTGTGTCTGTGCGTGTGTGTGCGTGTCTGTGTGTGTGTGTGCGTGTCTGTGTGTGTGTGTGTGTGCGTGTCTGTGTGTGCGTGTCTGTGTGTGTGTGCGCGTAAAGCAAGGCCTAAGGAGAGACTTAGTAAAGGCTCGCTGTTGGCAAAGAGTTGGGTCTAACACATGTACAGTGGGGCAAAAAAGTATTTAGTCAGCCACCAATTGTGCAAGTTCTCCCACTTAAAAAGATGAGAGAGGCCTGTGATTTTCATCATCGGTACACTTCAACTATGACAGACAAAATGAGAAAAAAAATCCAGAAAATCACGTAGGATTTTTTATGAATTTATTTGCAAATTATGGTGGAAAATAAGTATTTGGTCAATAACAAAAGTTTATCTCAATACTTTGTTATATACCCTTTGTTGGCAATGACAGAGGTCAAACGTTTTCTGTAAGTCTTCACAAGGTTTTCACACACTGTTGCTGGTATTTTGGCCCATTCCTCCATGCAGATCTCCTCTAGAGCAGTGATGTTTTGGGGCTGTTGCTGGGCAACACGGACTTTCAACTCCCTCCAAAGATTTTCTATGGGGTTGAGATCTAGAGACTGGCTACGCCACTCCAAGACCTTGAAATGCTTCTTACGAAGCCACTCCTTCGTTGCCCGGGCGGTGTGTTTGGGATCATTGTCATGCTGAAAGACCCAGCCACGTTTCATCTTAAATGCCCTTGCTGATGGAAGTAGGTTTTCACTCAAAATCTCACGATACATGGCCCCATTCATTCTTTCCTTTACACGGATCAGTCGTCCTGGTCCCTTTGCAGAAAAACAGCCCCAAAGCATGATGTTTCCACCCCCATGCTTCACAGTAGGTATGGTGTTCTTTGGATGCAACTCAACGAGTTGAGTTTTGACCAAAAAGTAATATTTTGGTTTCATCTGACCATATGACATTCTCCCAATCTTCTTCTGGATCATCCAAATGCTCTCTAGCAAACTTCAGACGGGCCTGGACATGTACTGGCTTAAGCAGGGGGACACGTCTGGCACTGCAGGATTTGAGTCCCTGGCGGCGTAGTGTGTTACTGATGGTAGGTTTTGTTACTTTGGTCCCAGCTTTCTGCAGGTCATTCACTAGGTCCCCCCGTGTGGTTCTGGGATTTTTGCTCACCGTTCTTGTGATCATTTTGACCCCACGGGGTGAGATCTTGAGTGGAGCCCCAGATCGAGGGAGATTATCAGTGGTCTTGTATGTCTTCCATTTCCTAATAATTGCTCCCACAGTTGATTTCTTCAAACCAAGCTGCTTACCTATTGCAGATTCAGTCTTCCCAGCCTGGTGCAGGTCTACAATTTTGATTCTGGTGTTCTTTGACAGCTCTTTGGTCTTGGCCATAGTGGAGTTTGGAGTGTGACTGTTTGAGGTTGTGGACAGGTGTCTTTTATACTGATAACAAGTTCAAACAGGTGCCATTAATACAGGTAACGAGTGGAGGACAGAGGAGTCTCTTAAAGAAGAAGTTACAGGTCTGTGAGAGCCAGAAATCTTGCTTGTTTGTAGGTGACCAAATACTTATTTTCCACCATAATTTGCAAGTAAATTAATAAAAAATCCTACAATGTGATTTTCTGGATTTTTTTTCTCATTTTGTCTGTCATTGTTGAAGTGTACCTATGATGAAAATTACAGTCCTCTCTCATCTTTTTAAGTGGGAGAACTTGCACAATTGGTGGCTGACTTAATACTTTTTTGCCCCACTGTAAGCTGTTATCTCTTCTGTTTGTTCCCTCTGCTGAGCCATCTTATCCTTCTCTATCTTCCTTTTCTTTCCTCTCCTCCCTTCTTCCCCAGGACTGTCCCGTCGAGTCGGGAGACTTCCGAGCCCAGCAGTGCTCCGCCCACAATGACATCAGGTACCAGGGCATGGTCTACGAGTGGATTCCCGTGCCCTATGAACCCTCGGCTGCGTGTGCCCTGCGGTGCCAGGCGCGGGGGAGGAGCCTAACGGTGGAGCTGGCGCCTAAGGTTCTAGACGGAACACGTTGCCGGGCCGACGCCCTGGATATGTGCATCAGTGGGGTCTGTCAGGTGAGATACTGACTGATTGTTTGGATGGATATTATAAAGCACTTTTCCAGATGCTCAAAGTCAGGGCCGTGCACAGACCTTTCAGGGGGCATTGTTTTCTGCAACAAGACAAACTCATCATCACAAATTGTAAGCAAGCTAGTTACAGTATCTCCTAAAGACATGATTGACATGGGGAAAATAGGATGGGCTATCAGCTGCTCATTGATGTTGGTGATTGATGTAAATCTGCTAGTTAGCTCGCTCCATTTATTTTCCTGATTGTTTGATGTCTTTCTGCCTCTCTCTCTGCTGCCTATCAGCCAACCAGATGCAATATTGATGATGATGTAAGCTAAATGAAATGTTATGCTGCTGTTGAAGTACTGTTGTATTTAAACTAGGTAGATAGACAGACACTCGACCGGTGACCGTATCTCTCAACCGGGCTTGTAATCTCAGTACAGGGCAGACTGGGAATAGGGGGGGAAATTATACCACCACCCAAAATGACACTTAGGAGACTGGAAGGGCAAAGGGCATGTTCTCTACACAGGTAAGGCCCTATCTGTGCATGTGCCTGATCAAAGTACGAGGGAAACTCGTATATTATTACAATATGATGATATTATAGTAATATCTTGTGTAATAAGGATTGGATTTATATAGCACTTTTCCATGTGCTCAAAGCACTTTAGATTGCATGGGGAGGGAAAGTCACCTCATCCACCACCAATGTGTCACCCACCTGGACTGTGCCAGGGCAGCCATTGTGGTTCCAGAAAGTTAATCAGCCATGTCAATGACAGATCAGGGGACACGATGTACAATATGACACGATACAATAAAATGTCTCAAGACTGGATCACTGCTTGAGGTATTTGTTGTTTCAACGTGGGCCACAGTGAAGACTACATGAATATTTCCAAACTATTACAGTGAAAAACAGTCTGAGAACTTCTGATCTTCTGCAATATTTCTCAATAATCCTTGTTCTTGAACAATCGTACTGTATTTCCTCTTTGTGAATCCACATGACAGCTGCTGTAGCAAAGGCTGATCTAAAACCACATGTCAGAAATAGGAAGTTCCTAAAAAAGATCTTAAACATGGAAAATATTTATTCTGTCCATGTTGCATGTCAGAAGCTCTTGGTTCTAGTTTTAGGCTAGAAGTTATTGTTTTAGGAACCACAGACTGATGATCAATGTTGTCATATCCTCTTCTCTGGATAGGTGCTTTATTAAAATGTCTGTCTGAGGCTGTATGACTGGAGGAAGGGTAGAGGAATAGAGAGAGAAGTAGAGAGACAGAGAACTGGAGATGTGAGGAAGGAGGGAGAGAGAGAGAGAGGGAGAGGAGGTGTGACAGGAGGAAGGAGAGATAGATTTGAGAGACGAATAGAAAGAGAAGTGGAGGTACGATGGGAGGAAGGAGAGAGAGAATAGAAAGAGAAATGGAGGTATGACAGGAGGAAGGAGAGACAGAGAGAATAGAGAAGGTGAAAGACAGAGAGAGATGCAGAAGGTACGACAGGAGGAAGGAGAGACAGAGAGACAGAAGCTACGACAGGAGGAAGGAGAGAGAGACACAGAAGGTACGACAGGAGGAAGGAGAGACAGAGAGACAGAAGGTACGACAGGAGGAAGTAGAGAGAGAGACAGAAGGTACGACAGGAGGAAGGAGAGACAGAGAGACAGAAGGTACGACAGGAGAAAGGAGAGAGAGACACAGAAGGTACGACAGGAGGAAGGAGAGAGAGACACAGGAGGTACGACAGGAGGAAGGAGAGAGAGACACAGGAGGTACGACAGGAGAAAGGAGAGAGAGACACAGGAGGTACGACAGGAGGAAGGCGAGTGAGACACAGGAGGTACGACAGGAGAAAGGAGAGAGAGAGACACAGGAGGTACGACAGGAGGAAGGCGAGAGAGACACAGGAGGTACGACAGGAGGAAGGAGAGAGAGACAGGAGGAAGGAGAGAGAGACAGGAGGTACGACAGGAGGAAGAAGAGAGAGACACAGAAGGTACGACAGGAGGAAGGAGAGAGAGAGAGACACAGAAGGTACGACACTTGTTTCAGAAAGACAGATTCCCCACATCATATGCTGTAGTGCACTAGAACACAGTGCTAGACTAGGCTTGCATCCCAAATGGTACCCTATCCCCTGTATAGTGCCCTCTTTTTGACCAGAACCCTATGTGCTCTAGTCAAAAGCACTGCACTATATCATAGGGAATAGAGTGCTATTTGGGACCTGTAGCAGTTCTAGGCCAGAGAGGAATGCACACTGTTGTGTGTCTAGCCAAGCGGAAATTCACCTATCCACTTCATCCATTAAGGAAGTAGACCCTCTTTATGCAAATCCTTAAAAGTACACTTATACAGTGCCAGGCCATGATAACTTAACAGGGAACGAGGGACATTACTTAGTCCCACAAGGCATTAACTTGTTACTGATACTTCTCTAAGTATCCTGTATATCAGCAAGCTACAGTACGAAGCGGTCTTCATGGAACCATGACAAAGTGCTTGTTCAACCC
>NC_048590.1:43306570-43356570 GCF_013265735.2 Oncorhynchus mykiss
CAGCAGACAGATGAATACCTACCCTTCAGCAGACAGAGGAATACCTACCCTTCAGCAGACAGAGGAATACCTACCCTTCAGCAGACAGAGGAATACCTACCCTTCAGCAGACAGACGAATACCTACCCTTCAGCAGACAGATGAATACCTACCCTTCAGCAGACAGATGAATACCTACCCTTCAGCAGACAGAGGAATACCTACCCTTCAGCAGACAGACGAATACCTACCCTTCAGCAGACAGATGAATACATACCCTTCAGCAGACAGAGGAATACCTACCCTTCAGCAGACAGAGGAATACCTACCCTTCAGCAGACAGATGAATACCTACCCTTTAGCAGACAGAGGAATACCTACCCTTCAGCAGACAGATGAATATCTACCCTTCAGCAGACAGATGAATACCTACCCTTCAGCAGACAGATGAATACCTACCCTTCAGCAGACAGATGAATACCTACCCTTCAGCAGACAGATGAATACCTACCCTTCAGCAGACAGATGAATACCTACCCTTCAGCAGACAGATGAATACCTACCCTTCAGCAGACAGATGAATACCTACCCTTCAGCAGACAGATGAATACCTACCCTTCAGCAGACAGATGAATATCTACCCTTCAGCAGACAGATGAATACCTACCCTTCAGCAGACAGAGGAATACCTACCCTTCAGCAGACAGATGAATACCTACCCTTCAGCAGACAGATGAATACCTACCCTTCAGCAGACAGATGAATACCTACCCTTCAGCAGACAGAGGAATACCTACCCTTCAGCAGACAGATGAATACCTACCCTTCAGCAGACAGACGAATACCTACCCTTCAGCAGACAGAGGAATACCTACCCTTCAGCAGACAGATGAATACCTACCCTTCAGCAGACAGATGAATACCTACCCTTCAGCAGACAGATGAATACCTACCCTTCAGCAGACAGCAGCGGGTTCGCTGCCTTGGCATCACAGCTTACACATAATATGATTCTATTAGGATCATTTATACTAGCGATTGCCATTTCAGATAAAAAGAGGTTATTATTATTATTTTTGCTTTGCATATCACTTCTTTAAAACAGATGTATGGCTTGGCCACATACTGCTTCTTTTGGAAACGTTGAGGATCTTTGAAGAACGGGCTAAATTGATTATTTGTTCCTCAAAGAATATGAATAGATTGTTCAGAACAGAAAAGAAACTAAGAAAAAACAGGACAAAAACAATAAGTACAGCCGGAACATTTCTTTCCCTGGGAAAGTATAATGCCAGTAATGTTCATTGTCCACAACAACCCCAATCCTAGGTTTGTGGACCTAGGTCGTTAAACTATTTTTATGCACTGATGTTCAGACAGCAACCTCTGCATTTAAACACTCTCTCAGTAAATGTACACCACTTTGGCTGTAGCAACGTTCCATAAAGGTTGAAATGCAATAGAAAGAGACAGGTTGATATTGAGCTCTCGCAGACCTAATGGAATAGAAACACAGACTGTATAATCAGGAAGATGATGGATTGAGTTTATGTAGTGTTTTCCTTCATGCTGTGAAATGTTTAACTTGATATTCCAGAGGTGGGTAATGCATATATCAATCTAATGATGGAATCAATTAATTTATAGATGTCAATAATATAGCCTACAGTGGTGACAGTCCTCTCTTTATTTACATACATTACTCTGTCTCTCTCTCTTTCTCTCTCTGTCTTTGTTTCTCTGTCTCTCTCTTTCTCTCTCTGTCTTTGTTTCTCTGTCTCTCTCTTTCTCTCTCTTTCGCTCTCTCTCGCTCTGTCTCTCTCTCCCTGTCTGTCTCTCTCTCTCTCTCTCTCTCTCTCTCTCTCTCTCTCTGTGTTTCTCTCTCTCTCTGTTTCTCTCTCTCTCTCTCTCTCTCTCTCTCTCTCTCTCTCTCTTTCTTTCTTTCTCTCTCTCTTTCTCTCTCTGTCTTTGTTTCTCTCTCTCTGTTTCTTTCTCTCTCTGTCTCTCTCTCTGTCTCTCTGTTTCTCTTTCTGTCTCTCTCTCTCTATGTCTCTCTGTCTCTCTCTGTCATGCAAAGAAACAGAGAGGGGCTTCATATGAGCTGGGCCTTCCATAGGCCGTCCACACAGCTGGTACACATTTCACTGCTATCTGAAATCCATCACACAACCTTCAAACATACAGTAGGCACTGTACAGTAGTCTACCTAGTTCTGAGTCACAACCAATTCCAACTGGGTGTCTAATTCTGTGCTGTGGTTGGAACTACTGTTTTGTCTATATAGAGGGGTCAAAACTTGGTCTTAGTCACATGCTGAGGTGAATCTGAAAGGCAAGTCAAAGTTCCAGTAGCGATGAGAACATGGTATAGAAGGCTGTGAGGAATAGAATAGACAGCAGGCTGAAATAGTACTGTGTTTAACACGTGACAGAATGGGGCCAGTCCTCTACCTTCCAATGTTTATTTATTAATGATGAGAGCATGGATGGAGCGTTGAGCTGGGAAAATAAACTGAATTCCTGAAAGGAGAAGCATGTGTGTGTGTGTGTGTGTGTGTGTGTGGGGGGGGGGGGGGGGGTACAGTGTGTCCATCTCACTCTCACTTTTCCTATACCTCTCTTGTAACCACCCTCCACTCTCTGTCCCTCCGCCTCCGTTCATCCCCTCTCTATCCAAATCAAATGTTATTGTTCACATACACATGTTTAGCAGATGTTATTGTGGTTGTAGAGAAATGCTAAACCAAATCCCCCTCTCTCTTTCTCACCTCTCTATCCATATTTGTGTTGGCAGGAGGTGGGATGTGACAGACAGTTGGGCAGCGGTGCCAGGGAAGACAACTGCGGTGTGTGTGCCGGCGACGGTTCTACTTGTCGGCTGGTCCGGGGCCAGGCGCTGCCTCACGTCTCACCGGAAGAACGTAGGTACACAACAAGCTCGGCAATGCCTGAAAAAATCAACTCTTCCCTCTCTAAGCTGACCTTCTACCCTGTATCAATATCTTTACACACAGAGGTTGTGAACACACTCTCTGTTGAAAACACATTATCGTCTCTCTCCCTTGTCCGCCTATGGCCCTAGGTAAACACAATCTCTCTTCATCTCTCTCCCCCAACCAGGTTTACAACTGCTGTGAAAATACACTCTAGTCTCCCTAGCTCTCATCTTCTTCCAGGCCCATGTAAATATCCCTCACCAACAAGGTTCACAAAGCTTGTTCAAATACACTCTTTCTCTCTCTTTTCTCTGGCCATCAATATAGTATCGCCCCCAATGGCCCTCAATCCCTCAAGTCCTGAGCCCTGTCTCAGGTCTGGTCTGGGTTAGTTTTCTGTCTCAGGTCTGGTCTGGGTTTGTGTTCTGTCCCAAGTCTATTTCGGGTTAGTGTTCTAGCATGGGTTAGTGTTCTGTCTCAGGTCTAGCCTGGGTTAGTGTTCTGTCACAGGTCTGGCCTGGGTTAGTGTTCTGTCCCAGGTCTAGCCTGGGTTAGTGTTCTGTCTCAGGTCTAGCCTGGGTTAGTGTTCTGTCTCAGGTCTAGTCTGGGTTACTGTTCTGCCCTATGTCTGGTCTGGGTCAATGTTCTGTCCCAGGTCTGGTCTGGGTTAGTGTTCTGTACCAGGTCTGGTCTGGGTTAGTGTTCTGTCCCAGGTCTGGTCTGGGTTACTGTTCTGCCCTATGTCTGGTCTGGGTTAGTGTTCTGTCCCAGGTCTGGTCTGGGTTAGTGTTCTGTACCAGGTCTGGTCTGGGTTAGTGTTCTGTCCCAGGTCTGGTCTGGGTTAGTGTTCTGTACCAGGTCTGGTCTGGGTTAGTGTTCTGTACCAGGTCTGGTCTGGGTTAGTGTTCTGTCCCAGGTCTGGTCTGGGTTAGTGTTCTGTCCCAGGTCTAGTCTGGGTTAGTGTTCTGTACCAGGTCTGGTCTGGGTTAGTGTTCTGTACCAGGTCTGGTCTGGGTTAGTGTTCTGTCCCAGGTCTGGTCTGGGTTAGTGTTCTGTACCAGGTCTGGTCTGGGTTAGTGTTCTGTCCCAGGTCTAGTCTGGGTTAGTGTTCTGTACCAGGTCTGGTCTGGGTTAGTGTTCTGTCCGAGGTCTGGCCTTGGTTAATGATCTGTCTTGGTGTTAATAAGTGTTATGGTCCACACAGTTTATTTATCAAAGCTGGGATACTACTATGCCATCTGGCTTAGACTGTCCACAGATGGAACTATCCAGTGTAAGCTTCAAAATGGAGGCAGATTTTTTGTGTGTGGGCTTTTCATAAAATGTTATGTGTGGAGATTAAAATCATGACTGCATTTTGTCTGTCACTATTATGTTTTTTCTCACGTGATAACTGCATTCTGGTTTTCTTGGAGGTGGTTAGGGACATTAAATACCATGTAAAATAGCTATGTTTTTACTAGAAAAATGTGTGGTTTGTGAATTAAATTAAATTATTGCATTCCAGTCTGCCAAGCACTGGTTACTGTAAACAGGACTGCGTTCCATGTTTCAAAGAGTTGAGAAATGTTGACTTGAAGGTCGGCCTCTTCCTGGTAAATTGTTGGCTATTGTAGTCAGCTTCATGGAATACACTACAGGAGTATTTTAGGTCTTGGTGAAATCAAACATTGAAAAGGTTTCCATTCATTTTGGAATGAGGCATATAGCTGGATCTACACAATAGATGGCATGGGACATCTCAACATTCAACTACTTTTGAGGTGTAAAAAACATCTGACAAACTAACATTTTGTTAAGATGCTCTTGGCTATTTCCCGTACAGCTTAGCATTTCACACGTCTTTAAAGGTTAATTAAGTAGATAATTCAATTTATTGGCCTTCCAGCTAAGGTATTGTATCACATTCCTCAAATGAACATGGTTTGGCATGCGCTGGACAGTGGAAATGAACATGGTTTGACATGCGCTGGACAGTGGAAATGAACATGGTTTGACATGCGCTGGACAGTGGAAATGAACATGGTTTGGCATGCGCTGGACAGTGGAAATGAACATGGTTTGACATGCGCTGGACAGTGGAAATGAACATGGTTTGGCATGCGCTGGACAGTGGAAATGAACATGGTTTGACATGCGCTGGACAGTGGAAATTAACATGGTTTGACATGCGCTGGAGAGTGGAAATGAACATGGTTTGACATGCGCTGGACAGTGGAAATGAACATGGTTTGACATGCGCTGGACAGTGGAAATTAACATGGTTTGACATGCGCTGGAGAGTGGAAATTAACATGGTTTGGCATGCGCTGGACAGTGGAAATTAACATGGTTTGACATGCGCTGGACAGTGGAAATGAACATGGTTTGACATGCGCTGGACAGTGGAAATGAACATGGTTTGACATGCGCTGGACAGTGGAAATGAACATGGTTTGACATGCGCTGGACAGTGGAAATTAACATGGTTTGACATGCGCTGGACAGTGGAAATGAACATGGTTTGACATGCGCTGGACAGTGGAAATGAACATGGTTTGACATGCGCTGGACAGTGGAAATGAACATGGTTTGACATGCGCTGGACAGTGGAAATGAACATGGTTTGACATGCGCTGGACAGTGGAAATGAACATGGTTTGACATGCGCTGGACAGTGGAAATGAACATGGTTTGACATGCGCTGGACAGTGGAAATGAACATGGTTTGACATGCGCTGGACAGTGGAAATTAACATGGTTTGGCATGCGCTGGACAGTGGAAATGAACATGGTTCGCTCCCTCAAAAAGCCTTGCTATTAGAAATAACAAGTGACCACCATGTAAATATTTAGATCAGTCTTTTCATTGTTGGTGGGTGTTTACAGTATCTGTCACATACCTATAGCACTGGCCAATGGGCATTTGGTCAAGCAGTAGTGTCTGGTCTATGGCACTGCATCCCAGTGCTATAGGCGTCACTACAGACCCTGGTGTGATCCCGGGCTGTATCACAACCAGCCATGATTGGTAGTCCCATAGGCCGGTGCACAATTGGCCCAGCATCGTCCGGGTTAGGGTTTGGCCAGGGTAGGCCATCATTGTAAAATAAGAATTTGTTCTTATCTGACTTGCCTAGTTAAATAAAGGTAAAATATTGTAAAACACTCACTTTGGGAGCAAATTGGAAAACTCCAGAAAGTACTGTAGTATTGTGATTGTATGAGCTGAAAGTAGTTGAACTAACAGTGACATTGGGTATGTACTGTACATTTAGTTGAACTAACAGTGACATTGGGTATGTACTGTTCATTTAGTTGAACTAACAGTGACATTGGGTATGTACTGTTCATTTAGTTGAACTAACAGTGACATTGGGTATGTACTGTTCATTTAGTTGAACTAACAGTGACATTGGGTATGTACTGTACATTTAGTTGAACTAACAGTGACATTGGGTATGTACTGTACATTTAGTTGAACTAACAGTGACATTGGGTATGTACTGTACATTTAGTTGAACAAACAGTGACATTGGGTTGGTTTCTCAAATGACTGCCTCACCTGGTTCACCAACTACTTCTCAGACAGAGTTCAGTGTGTCAAATCGGAGGGCCTGTTGTCCGGACCTCTGGCAGTCTCTATGGGGGTGCCACAGGGTTCAATTCTTGGGCTGACTCTCTTCTGTGTATACATAAATGATGTCGCTCTTGCTGCTGGTGATTCTCTGATCCACCTCTACGCAGACGACACCATTCTGTATACTTCCGGCCCTTCTTTGGACACTGTGTTAACAAACCTCCAGACGAGCTTCAATGCCATAAATACAAGTAAAACCAAATGCATGCTCTTCAACCGATCAATGTCTGCACCTGCCCGCCCGTCCAGCATCACTACTCTGGACGACTCTGACTTATAATATGTGGACAACTACAAATATCTGGGTGTCTGGTTAGACTGTAAACTCTCCTTCCAGACTCACATTAAGCATCTCCAATCCAAAATTACATCTAGAATCAGCTTCCTATTTCACAACAAAGCATCCTTCACTCATGCTACCAAACATACCCTCGTAAAACTGACTATCCTACCAATCCTCGACTTCGGCAATGTCCTTTACAAAATAGCCTCCAACACTCTACTCAGCAAATTGGATGCAGTCTATCACAGTGCCATCCGTTTTGTCACCAAAGCCCCATATACTACCCACCACTGCGACCTGTATGCTCTCGTTGGCTGGCCCTCGCTTCATATTCATCGCCAAACCCACTGGCTCCAGGTCATCTGTAAGTCTTTACTAGGTAATGCCCAGGGGAATACCTCAGCGCACTTGTCAACATAGCAGCACCCACCCATAGCACGCGCTCCAGCAGGTATATCTCACTGGTCACCCCCAAAGCCAATTCCTCCTTTGGCCACCTTTACTTCCAGTTCTCTGCTGCCAATGACTGGATCGAACTGCAAAAATCACTGAAGCTGGAGACTCGTATCTCCCTCACTAACTTTAAGCACCAGCTGTCAGAGCAGCTCACAGATCACTACATACAGTGCCTTGCGAAAGTATTCGGCCCCCTTGAACTTTGCGACCTTTTGCCACATTTCAGGCTTCAAACATAAAGATATAAAACTGTATTTTTTTGTGAAGAATCAACAACAAGTGGGACACAATCATGAAGTGGAACGACATTTATTGGATATTTCAAACTTTTTTAACAAATCAAAAACTGAAAAATTGGCCTTGCAAAATTATTCAGCCCCTTTACTTTCAGTGCAGCAAACTCTCTCCAGAAGTTCAGTGAGGATCTCTGAATGATCCAATGTTGACCTAAATGACTAATGATGATAAATACAATCCACCTGTGTGTAATCAAGTCTCCGTATAAATGCACCTGCACTGTGATAGTCTCAGAGGTCCGTTAAAAGCACAGAGAGCATCATGAAGAACAAGAAACACACCAGGCAGGTCCGAGATACTGTTGTGAAGAAGTTTAAAGCCGGCTTTGGATACAAAAAGATTTCCCAAGCTTTAAACATCCCAAGGAGCACTGTGCAAGCGATAATATTGAAATGGAAGGAGTATCAGACCACTGCAAATCTGTCCATGGGACAACAATCAGTCATATATATTACGACAATCAGTCGTATATTGCACAAATCTGGCCTTTATGGAAGAGTGGCAAGAAGAAAGCCATTTCTTAAAGATATCCATAAAAAGTGTTGTTTAAAGTTTGCCACAAGCCACCTGGGAGACACACCAAACATGTGGAAGAAGGTGCTCTGGTCAGATGAAACCAAAATTGAACTTTTTGGCAACAATGCAAAACGTTATGTTTGGCGTAAAAGCAACACAGCTCATCACCCTGAACACACCATCTCCACTGTCAAACATGGTGGTGGCAGCATCATGGTTTGGGCCTGCTTTTCTTCAGCAGGGACAGGGAAGATGGTTAAATACAGGACCATTCTGGAAGAAAACCTGATGGAGTCTTCAAAAGACCTGAGACTGGGACAGAGATTTGTCTTCCAACAAGACAATGATCCAAAACATAAAGCAAGATCTACAATGGAATGGTTCAAAAATAAACATATCCAGGTGTTAGAATGGCCAAGTCAAAGTCCAGACCTGAATCCAATCGAGAATCTGTGGAAAGAACTGGAAACTGCTGTTCACAAATGCTCTCCATCCAACCTCACTGAGCTCGAGCTGTTTTGCAAGGAGGAATGGGAAAAAATTTCAGTCTCTCGATGTGCAAAACTGATAGAGACATACCCCAAGCGACTTACAGCTGTAATCGCAGCAAAAGGTGGCGCTACAAAGTATTAACTTAAGGGGGCTAAATAATTTTGCACGCCCAATTTTTCAGTTTTTGATTTGTTAAAAAAGTTTGAAATATCCAATAAATGTTGTTCCACTTCATGATTGTGTCCCACTTGTTGTTGATTCTTCACAAAAAAATACAGTTTTATATCTTTATGTTTGAAGCCTGAAATGTGGCAAAAGGTCGCAAAGTTCAAGGGGGCCGAATACTTTCGCAAGGCACTGTATGTACATAGCCCATCTGTAAATAGCCCATCTGTAAATAGCCCATCTGTAAATAGCCCATCTTTAAATAGCCCATCCAACTACCTTATCCCCATACTGTTATTTATTTATTTTGCTCCTTTGCACCCCAGTATCTCTACTTGCACATTCATTTTCTGCACATCTATCACTCCAGTGTTTAATTGCTATATTGTAATTACTTCGCCACCATGGCCTATTTATTGCCTTACCTCCCTTATCCTACCTCATTTGCACTCACTGTATATAGAATTTTACTATTGCATTACTGACTGTATGTTTGTTTATTCCATGTGTAACTCTGTGTTGTTGTTTTTGTCGCACTGCTTTGCTTTATCTTAGCCAGGTCGCAGTTGTAAATGAGAACTTGTTCTCAACTAGCTTACCTGGTTAAATAAAGGTGAAATAAAAATACAAAAATAAGTTGGGTGTGTACTGTACATTTAGTTGAATTAGCAGCGATAGTGCAGCCGAAACGCGTCAGTTTTTAAACTGTGTTCCCATTGAACATGCCATAGAAATAAAGGCATTTTAATGAATTATATGAAGAGTGCCCTGATCCTCCTTTCTTTTTGGTTCTAACAGTGACATTGGGTTTGTACTGTACAGTACAGCTGTCGATGCCTGGGATTATTCAGCATATTTAGGAGGGAAAACACTGCATTCTATTGAACTTCGGCATAGTATTTACAGTTTACCTCTAAATAAAATGTCTATCAATTTTAGATACCCAAGACATGGTATCAGGGTTAGTAGTTTTCTATCTATTTTAATATGGATGTCCAAGACATGGTATCAGGGTTAGTAGTTTTCTATCTATTTTAATATGGATGTCCAAGACATGGTATCAGGGTTAGTAGTTTTCTATCTATTTTAATATGGATGTCCAAGACATGGTATCAGGGTTAGATGTTTTCCTGACAATGTGACCTGACCAAAAATAGTAGATCATTACTAGGTCCTTGCTGACCCCATTAGACCATTACTAGGTCCTGGCTGACCCCATTAGACCATTACTAGGTCCTGGCTGACCCCATTAGACCATTACTAGGTCCTGGCTGACCCCATTAGACCATTACTAGGTCCTGGCTGATCCCATTAGACCATTACTAGGTCCTGGCTGACCCCATTAGATCATTACTAGGCCCCGGCTGACCCCATTAGACCATTACTAGGTCCTGGCTGACCCCATTAGACCATTACTAGGTCCTGGCTGACCCCATTAGACCATTACTAGGTCCTGGCTGACCCCATTAGACCATTACTAGGTCCTGGCTGATCCCATTAGACCATCACTAGGTCCTGGCTGACCCCATTAGACCATTACTAGGCCCCGGCTGACCCCATTAGACCATTACTAGGTCCTGGCTGACCCCATTAGACCATTACTAGGTCCTGGCTGACCCCATTAGATCATTACTAGAACCCTGCTGACCCCATTAGACCATTATTAGGCCCTGGCTGACCCCATTAGACCATTACTAGGTCCTGGCTGACCCCATTGACCATTACTAGGCCCCGGCTGACCCCATTAGACCATTACTAGGTCCTGCCTGACCCCATTAGACCATTACTAGGTCCTGGCTGACCCCATTAGACCATTACTAGGTCCTGGCTGAACCCATTAGACCATTACTAGGCCCCTGCTGACCCCATTAGACCATTACTAGGCCCCGGCTGACCCCATTAGACCATTACTAGGCCCCGGCTGACCCCATTAGTCCATTACTAGGCCCCTGCTGACCCCATTAGACCATTACTAGGTCCTGGCTGACCCCATTAGACCATTACTAGGTCCTGGCTGACCCCATTAGACCATTACTAGGTCCTGGCTGATCCCATTAGACCATTACTAGGTCCTGGCTGACCCCATTAGATCATTACTAGGCCCCGGCTGACCCCATTAGACCATTACTAGGTCCTGGCTGACCCCATTAGACCATTACTAGGTCCTGGCTGATCCCATTAGACCATTACTAGGCCCTGGCTGAACCCATTAGACCATTACTAGGCCCTGGCTGAACCCATTAGACCATTACTAGGTCCTGGCTGACCCCATTAGACCATTACTAGGTCCTTGCTGACCCCATTAGACCATTACTAGGTCCTGGCTGACCCCATTAGATCATTACTAGGCCCCGGCTGACCCCATTAGACCATTACTAGGTCCTGGCTGACCCCATTAGACCATTACTAGTCCCCGGCTGACCCCATTAGACCATTACTAGGTCCTGGCTGACCCCATTAGACCATTACTAGGTCCTGGCTGACCCCATTAGATCATTACTAGGCCCCTGCTGACCCCATTAGACCATTATTAGGCCCTGGCTGACCCCATTAGACCATTACTAGGTCCTGGCTGACCCCATTGACCATTACTAGGTCCTGCCTGACCCCATTAGACCATTACTAGGTCCTGGCTGACCCCATTAGACCATTACTAGGCCCCGGCTGACCCCATTAGACCATTACTAGGCCCCGGCTGACCCCATTAGACCATTACTAGGCCCCTGCTGACCCCATTAGACCATTACTAGGTCCTGGCTGACCCCATTAGACCATTACTAGGTCCTGGCTGACCCCATTAGACCATTACTAGGTCCTGGCTGATCCCATTAGACCATTACTAGGTCCTGGCTGACCCCATTAGATCATTACTAGGCCCCGGCTGACCCCATTAGACCATTACTAGGTCCTGGCTGACCCCATTAGACCATTACTAGGTCCTGGCTGATCCCATTAGACCATTACTAGGCCCTGGCTGAACCCATTAGACCATTACTAGGTCCTGGCTGACCCCATTAGACCATTACTAGGTCCTGGCTGACCCCATTAGACCATTACTAGGTCCTGGCTGACCCCATTAGACCATTACTAGGCCCCTGCTGACCCCATTAGACCATTACTAGGTCCTGGCTGACCCCATTAGACCATTACTAGGTCCTGGCTGACCCCATTAGACCATTACTAGGTCCTGGCTGATCCCATTAGACCATTACTAGGCCCCGGCTGACCCCATTAGACCATTACTAGGTCCTGGCTGATCCCATTAGACCATTACTAGGCCCCGGCTGACCCCATTAGACCATTACTAGGTCCTAACCTGTTTGATCGTGTCAAACCCCAGCCATAACTGTCCATATATAATATTATTATTACCATGAGCCACAGTATCAGTATGTCTGTCTAGAAACCTTCTGTCCTCTACTACTACTAGCTACTACCAGCACAAGGCTGTCTTTGTAGCTGCCCACTAATATGGACGAAGCTGAGCCTTATGCAGTGGAAAGAGACATTTATATTGTTGTTGGACAGCGCCAGTCGTCAGCATTCGCTCTGCCTGGGTCTGCCAGTCGCACTTAAGTCACTTCTTCTCTTCCAAGAATTCCCCCTCGCTCGGAACAAAGAGCTCAAACAGTTGGAGTCCGAGTTCCCGACAAAGAAGTACTGGGACTTTTGTTTCGACGGGCAGAGTTAGACGTTTTCACAGCATCGTGCTTGTTCCTTTTAAGAGGCTGTTTGACCAAATCTCAGGGTAACTCAATCCAAGCGCGTTATGTTCTCTCTAATAAAGAGCGTCTCGCCAATAATTCACGGTGGGTCACAGTGACATGTAGGCTACCTCCAGGTCCCATTGAGAAGCTGGCAGAGGAGAGCAGAGCACTCTGACAGTCATCAGATTGTTGGGGAGGCTCTACTGTTTCTCCCTTTCTTCCCCTTTATACTCTCTCTCTCTCGTTATACTCTCTCTTTATACTCTCTCTCTCTTTATACTCTCTCTCTCTTTATACTCTCTTTATACTCTCTCTCTCTTTATACTCTCTCTCTCTTTATACTCTCTCTCTCTCTTTATACTCTCTCTCTTTATACTCTCTCTCTCTCTTTATACTCTCTCTCTCTTTATACTCTCTCTCTCTCTTTATACTCTCTCTCTCTTTATACTCTCTACTCTTTATACTCTCTCTCTTTATACTCTCTCTTTTTATACTCTCTCTCTCTTTATTCTCTCTCTCTTTATACTCTACTCTACTCTTTATACTCTCTCTCTCTTTATACTCTCTCTTTTTATACTCTCTCTCTCTCTCTTTATACGCTCTTTTTATACTCTCTCTCTCTTCCTCTCTTTATACTCTCTACTCTTTATACTCTCTCTCTCTTTATACTCTCTCTCTTTATACTCTCTCCCTTTCTTTCTCTCTCCCTTTCTTTCTCTCTCTTTATACTCTCTATCTTTATATTCTCTCTCTCTTTATATTCTCTCTCTCTTTATACTCTCTCTCTCTTTATATTCTCTCTCTCTTTACACTCTACTCTTTATACTCTCTCTCTCTTTATACTCTCTCTCTTTATACTCTCTCTCTCTTTATATTCTCTCTCTCTTTACACTACTCTTTATACTCTCTCTCTCTTTATACTCCCTCCATCTTTATACTCTCTCTCTCTTTATACTCTCTCTTAATCCTTTCTCTCTTTATACTCTCTCTCTCTTTATACTCTCTCTCTTTATACTCTCTCTCTCTTTATATTCTCTCTCTCTACACTCTACTCTTTATACTCTCTCTCTCTTTATACTCTCTCTTAATCCTTTCTCTCTTTATACTCTCTCTCTCTTTATACTCTCTCTCTCTTTATAATCTCTCTCTTTATATTCTCTCTCTCTACACTCTACTCTTTATACTCTCTCTCTCTTTATACTCTCTCTCTTTATACTCTCTCTCTCTTAATCCTTTCTCTCTTTATACTCTCTCTCTCTTTATACTCTCTCTCTTAATCATTTCTCTCTTTATACTCTCTTTCTCTTTATACTCTCTCTCTCTTAATCCTTTCTCTCTTTATACTATCTCTCTTTATACTCTCTCTCTCTCTTTATACTCTCTCTCTCTTAATAATTTCTCTCTTTATACTCTCTCTCTCTTTATACTCTCTCTCTTAATCCTTTCTCTCTTTATACTCTCTCTCTCTTTATACTCTCTCTCTCTTAATAATTTCTCTCATTATACTCTCTCTCTCTTAATCCTTTCTCTCTCTTAATCCTTTCTCTCTTTATACTCTCTCTCCCTTTATACTCTCTCTCTCTTTATACTCTCTCTCTTAATCCTTTCTCTCTTTATACTCTCTTTCTCTTTATACTCTCTCTCTCTTAATCCTTTCTCTCTTTATACTCTCTCTCTCTTAATCCTTTCTCTCTTTATACTCTCTCTCTCTTTATACTCTCTCTCTCTTAATCCTTTCTCTCTTTATACTCTCTCTTAATCCTTTCTCTCTTTATACTCTCTCTCTCTCTTTATACTCTCTCTCTCTTAATCATTTCTCTCTTTATACTCTCTCTCTCTTTATACTCTCTCTCTCTTAATCCTTTCTCTCTTTATACTCTCTCTCTTTATACTCTCTCTCTTTATACTCTCTCTCTTTATACTCTCTCTCTCTCTTTATACTCCCTCTCTCTCTTTATACTCTCTTTCTTTATACTCTCTCTCTTTATACTCTCTCTCTCTTTATACTCTACTCTTTATACTCTCTCTCTCTTTATACTCTCTCTCTCTTTATACTCTCTTTCTTTATACTCTACTCTTTATACTCTCTCTCTCTTTATACTCTCTCTCTCTTTATACTCTCTCTCTCTTTATACTCTCTCTCTTTATACTCTCTCTCTCTTTATACTCTCTACTCTTTATACTCTCTCTCTCTCTTTATACTCTACTCTTTATACTCTCTCTCTCTTTATACTCTCTACTCTTTATACTCTCTTTCTCTTTATACTCTACTCTTTATACTCTCTCTCTCTTTATACTCTCTCTCTCTTTATACTCTCTCTCTCTTTATACTCTCTCTCTTTATACTCTCTCTCTCTTTATACTCTCTACTCTTTATACTCTCTCTCTCTCTTTATACTCTACTCTTTATTCTCTCTCTCTCTTTATACTCTCTCTCTCTTTATACTCTCTCTCTTTATACTCTCTCTCTCTTTATACTCTCTACTCTTTATACTCTCTCTCTCTTTATACTCTCTCTTTATACTCTACTCTTTATACTCTCTCTCTCTTTATACTCTCTCCATCTTTATACTCTCTCTCTCTTTATACTCTACTCTTTATACTCTCTCTCTCTTTATACTCTCTCTCTTTATACTCTACTCTTTATACTCTCTCTCTCTTTATACTCTCTACTCTTTATACTCTCTCTCTCTCTTTATACTCTACTCTTTATTCTCTCTCTCTCTTTATACTCTCTCTCTCTTTATACTCTCTCTCTTTATACACTCTCTCTCTTTATACTCTCTACTCTTTATACTCTCTCTCTCTTTATACTCTCTCTTTTTATACTCTACTCTTTATACTCTCTCTCTCTTTATACTCTCTCCATCTTTAAACTCTCTCTCTCTTTATACTCTCTCCATCTTTATACTCTCTCTCTTTATACTCTCTTTCTTTATACTCTACTCTTTATACTCTCTCTCTCTTTATACTCTCTCTCTCTCTTTATACTCTCTCTCTCTCTTTATACTCTCTCTCTCTCTTTATACTCTACTCTTTATACTCTCTCTCTCTTTATACTCTCTCTCTCTTTACACTCTACTCTTTATACTCTCTCTCTCTTTATACTCTCTCTCTCTTTATACTCTCTACTCTTTATACTCTCTCTCTCTCTTTATACTCTACTCTTTATTCTCTCTCTCTCTTTATACTCTCTCTCTCTTTATACTCTCTCTCTTTATACTCTCTCTCTCTTTATACTCTCTACTCTTTATACTCTCTCTCTCTTTATACTCTCTCTCTTTATACTCTACTCTTTATACTCTCTCTCTCTTTATACTCTACTCTTTATACTCTCTCTCTCTTTATACTCTCTCTCTTTATACTCTACTCTTTATACTCTCTCTCTCTTTATACTCTCTCTCTCTTTATACTCTCTCTCTTTATACTCTCTCTCTCTTTATACTCTACTCTTTATACTCTCTCTCTCTTTATACTCTCTCCATCTTTATACTCTCTCTCTCTTTATACTCTCTCTCTTTATACTCTCTCTCTCTTTATACTCTCTACTCTTTATACTCTCTCTCTCTTTATACTCTCTCTCTTTATACTCTACTCTTTATACTCTCTCTCTCTTTATACTCTCTCCATCTTTATACTCTCTCTCTCTTTATACTCTCTCTCTCTTTATACTCTACTCTTTATACTCTCTCTCTCTTTATACTCTCTTTCTTTATACTCTACTCTTTATACTCTCTCTCTCTTTATACTCTCTCTCTCTTTACACTCTACTCTTTATACTCTCTCTCTCTTTATACTCTCTCTCTCTTTATACTCTCTACTCTTTATACTCTCTCTCTCTCTTTATACTCTACTCTTTATTCTCTCTCTCTCTTTATACTCTCTCTCTCTTTATACTCTCTCTCTTTATACTCTCTCTCTCTTTATACTCTCTACTCTTTATACTCTCTCTCTCTTTATACTCTCTCTCTTTATACTCTACTCTTTATACTCTCTCTCTCTTTATACTCTACTCTTTATACTCTCTCTCTCTTTATACTCTCTCTCTTTATACTCTACTCTTTATACTCTCTCTCTCTTTATACTCTCTCTCTCTTTATACTCTCTCTCTTTATACTCTCTCTCTCTTTATACTCTACTCTTTATACTCTCTCTCTCTTTATACTCTCTCCATCTTTATACTCTCTCTCTCTTTATACTCTCTCTCTTTATACTCTCTCTCTCTTTATACTCTCTACTCTTTATACTCTCTCTCTCTTTATACTCTCTCTCTTTATACTCTACTCTTTATACTCTCTCTCTCTTTATACTCTCTCCATCTTTATACTCTCTCTCTCTTTATACTCTCTCCATCTTTATACTCTCTCTCTCTTTATACTCTACTCTTTATACTCTCTCTCTCTTTATACTCTCTTTCTTTATACTCTACTCTTTATACTCTCTCTCTCTTTATACTCTCTTTCTTTATACTCTACTCTTTATACTCTCTCTCTCTTTATACTCTCTCTCTCTCTTTATACTCTCTCTCTCTCTTTATACTCTCTCTCTCTCTTTATACTCTCTCTCTCTCTTTATACTCTACTCTTTATTCTCTCTCTCTCTTTATACTCTCTCTCTCTTTATACTCTCTACTCTTTATACTCTCTCTCTCTTTATACTCTCTCTCTTTATACTCTACTCTTTATACTCTCTCTCTCTTTATACTCTCTCCATCTTTATACTCTCTCTCTCTTTATACTCTCTTTCTTTATACTCTACTCTTTATACTCTCTCTCTCTTTATACTCTCTCTCTCTTTATACTCTCTTTCTTTATACTCTCTCTCTCTTTATACTCTCTCTCTCTTTATACTCTCTCTCTTTATACTCTACTCTTTATACTCTCTCTCTCTTTATACTCTCTCCATCTTTATACTCTCTCTCTCTTTATACTCTCTTTCTTTATACTCTACTCTTTATACTCTCTCTCTCTTTATACTCTCTCTCTCTTTATACTCTCTTTCTTTATACTCTCTCTTTCTTTATACTCTCTCTCTCTTTATACTCTCTCTCTCTTTATACTCTCTTTCTTTATACTCTCTCTCTTTATACTCCCTCCGTCTTTATACTCTCTCTCTCTTTATACTCTCTCTCTCTCTTTATACTCTCTCTCTTTATACTCTCTCTCTCTTTATACTCTCTCTCTCTTTATACTCCCTCCATCTTTATACTCTCTCTCTTTATACTTTCTCTCTCTTTATACTCTCTCTCTCTCTTTATACTCTCTCTCTTTATACTCTCTCTCTCTTTATACTCTCTCTCTTTATACTCTCTCTCTCTTTATACTCTCTCTCTCTTTATACTCTCTCTCTCTTTATACTCTCTCTCTCTTTATACTCTCTCTCTTTATACTCTCTCTCTCTTTATACTCTCTCTCTCTCTTTATACTCTCTCTCTTTATACTCTCTCTCTCTTTATACTCTCTCTCTCTTTATACTCTCTCTCTCTTTATACTCTCTCTTTCTCTTTATACTCTCTCTCTTTATACTCTCTCTCTCTTTATACTCTCTCTCTCTCTTTATACTCTCTCTCTTTATACTCTCTCTCTTTATACTCTCTCTCTCTTTATACTCTCTCTCTCTTTATACTCTCTCTTTCTCTTTATACTCTCTCTCTTTATACTCTCTCTCTCTTTATACTCTCTCTCTCTTTATACTCTCTCTCTCTTTATACTCTCTCTCTCTTTATACTCTCTCTCTCTTTATACTCTCTTTCTTTATACTCTCTCTCTTTATAGTCTCTCTCTCTCTTTATACTCTCTTTCTTTATACTCTCTCTCTCTTTATACTCTCTCTCTCTTTATATTCTCTCTCTTTATACTCTCTCTCTACCCCCTCCATGTCTCTCCCCATCAGCTTCCTCTTCCTCTTTAGTAGTTTGGGCGCTACAGGCCCTTATTTTGCTGGATGATGATCCATGGCACCCGGGGCTAAGGACTCTTGGCCTGTTTGTGTAGGTGTGTGTGAAGGTGTATATGTGTGTGGGAACGCGTGCGTATGTACGTGTGAACTTGCTTGCAAGAGTGTGTGTGTGTGTGTGTGTGTGTGTCTGGGCTCTGGACTCGGGATAGAGTCATTCTCTCTCCTCTTTATTAATCTACTGTTAAAGCCCTTAATGAGGAACTGGCAGTGCTGCTTCATTCCTCACAGCTCACTCTGCACACTCACTGCTTCAGCATTCCCAACCAAAGGAAAATGTTGAAATATTCAGAGAGCGTTTCCACTCTGATTCGGACATTGATTTTGTTTCCTTTGAGATTTTGGTGTATCTCTACTGAGCACTGGAGAACTAAACCTCAGAGCAACACTATGAGTCTGAGTGGAATGTAATATTCCCCAGTGAGACACACACACACACACACACACACACACACACACACACACACACACACACACACACACACACATGACATGGCACGTTAGTTTATTGTGATCCTTCATTTCTGATTGTGAATAGTGTGTATCAGTCGTTGTGTCTGGAAAATGCTTTAAGCCAAAGCACCAGTGTCAGAAGAACTCCAATGTATCGGCGAGTCGATGAAAGATCAGTCTAAACCAAGCTCATAACAGAGTACATCCATGTTTCACTGTTCACTCATTTGTCATTTCAGACAATTGTACAAACTCAGAAAAAGTGGAATGGACTTTTCATTACCATAATAAAATCGGAGATTTACCGATTCTCTTTCCATATATAATTACTTTGGTGAGAGTCCAGCGGTGCTTAATTGTTAAAAGGAGTGTCCCAGTACTATGTCCCAAATGGCACCCTATTCCCTATGTAGTGCACTACTTTAGACCAGGGCCCATAGAGCTTTGATAAATAGCAGTGCACTATGTAGGGAATAGGGTACCATTTGGGATGTAGTTCTAGTGCTGCCAGAGGGAAAAATAGATTTCTCAAACAGCGGAAAATAGCATTAGCACTCCACTTGTCTATAAACCTCTCGCCTCATTAGAACAGAAGACTCGCCCCTCTCAGCCACAGAAAAACTATGAACAAGGCAAGTGTCTGAAAAGGCAGCACTTTAGCAGGGGAACACATTTGGCACGAGTTCAACTGAAATGAAAGAGGTCTATCGTACGCTTATCAGGCTGGATATTGAGGTGTGTGTGTGTGTGTGTGTGTGTGTGTGTGTGTGTGTGTGTGTGTGTGTGTGTGTGTGTGTGTGTGTGTGTGTGTGTGTGTGTGTGTGTGTGTGTGTGTGTGTGTGTGTGTGTGTGTGTGTGTGTGTGTGTGTGTGTGTATTTTTAGCTGTACATGACATTAAACGCTGTGACATTTTAGGAGACATGTGGATGTGCTCACTACTACTTCAATGCAGCACACTAAATCATTCGTATAGTATTCAGACCCATTCCGTTTTCCACATTTTGTTATGTTACAGCCTAAAATGGATTAAATAAAAATTTACGCACATCAATCTACGCACATTACCCCATAACAACAAAGTGAAAACAGACAACTTTTAGACAAAAGAGGATGACGAGGAGGCGCAGTGATGAATCTGACAATGAGGTCTGACAGTCTACCTCTCTCTCTCCTTTTCTCTCTCTCTCTTTCTCTCGCTCTCTCTGTCACTCTCTCTCTTCTTTCTCTCTCTTTCTCTTGCTCTCTCTCTCTCTCTTTCTCTCTCTCTCTCTCTCTCTCTCTCTCTCTCTCTCTCTCTTTCTCTCGCTCTTTCTCTCTCGCTCTCTCTTTCTCTTTCTCTCTCTCTCTTTCTCCCTCTCTGCCCTGTGCCCCAGTCATGTGACTTCCAGATGGTGAAGATGACCCAGAGTGATGTAACTCTCCCCCTTCATCACCATCCTCCCTCCCCCTCCCCATCACCCTCAGGCACTGCACCCATTCCCCCTCCCCCCTCCCCCCTTCATCACCATCCTCCCTCCCCCTCCCCATCACCCTCAGGCACTGCACCCAATTCCCCTCTCCCCCTTCATCACCATCCTCCCTCCCCCTCCTCATCACCCTCAGGCACTGCACCCATTCCCCCTCTTCCCCATCACCATTCTCCCTCCCCCTCCCCATCACCCTCAGGCACTGCACCCAATTCCCCTCTCCCCCTTCCTCACCATCCTCCCTCCCCCTCCCCCTCCCCATCACCCTCAGGCACTGCACCCAATTCCCCTCTCCCCCCTCCCCCTAAAAAACAGAGATCACTTATTTACATACGTTTTCAGACCCTTTGCTATCAGCTCAGGTGCATCCTGTTTCCATTGATCATCCTTGAAATGTTTCTACAACTTAATTGGAGTCCACCTGTGGTCAATTCAATTGATTGGACATGATTTGGAAAGGCACACACCTGTCTATATAAGGTCCCACAGTGGACAGTGCATGTCAGAGCAAAAAACAAGATTGAACTCTTTGGCCTGAATGCCAAGTGTCACATCTGGATTAAACCTGATACCATCCCCATAGTTTTTCAGCAGCAGAAACTGGGAGACTAGTCAGGCTTGAGGGCAAGATGAACAGAGCAAAGTACAGACAGATCCTTGATGCAAACCTGCTCCAGAACGCTCAGGACCTCAGACTGGGATGAAGGTTCACCTTCCAACAGGACAACGACCTTAAGAACAAGACCAAGACAACGCAGGAGTGGCTTCGGGACAAGTCTCTGAATGTCCTTGAGTGGCCCAGCCAGAGCCCGGACTTGAACTCAATCAAAAATCTCTGGAGGGACATCCAACCTGACAGAGCTTGAGAGGATCTACAGAGAAGAATGGGAGAAACTCCCCAAATACAGGTGTGCCAAGCTTGTAGCATCATACGCAAGAAGACTGGCAGTTGTATTTGCTACCAAAGGGGCTTCAACAAAGTACTGAGTAAAGGGTCTGAATAATTATGTAAATGTGATATTTGTGATATATTTGTTATAAATTAGCAAAAATGTCTAAAAACCTGTTTTTGCTTTGTCATTATGATGTATTGTGTGTAGATTGATGAGGTGGGGGGGTTGAGTACAGGGAGAAAGAGTGGGGAGAACCGGGGAGGAAGGGGGGGTTGAGTACAGGGAGAAAGAGTGGGGAGAACCGGGGAGGACGGGGGGTTGAGTACCGGGAGAAAGAGTGGGGAGACCCGGGGAGGACGGGGGGGTTGAATACAGGGAGAAAGAGTGGGGAGAACCGGGGAGGACGGGAGGGTTGAGTACAGGGAGAAAGAGTGGGGAGAACCGGGGAGGACGGGGGGGTTGAGTACAGGGAGAAAGAGTGGGGAGACCCGGGGAGGACAGGGGGGTTGAGTACAGGGAGAAAGAGTGGGGAGAACCGGGGAGGACGGGGGGTTGAGTACAGGGAGAAAGAGTGGGGAGAACCGGGGAGAAAAGGTTCACACACACATTCTGTGCTACTTGTACTTTACCTGTGAGAGGTTTACAGTATAGAGACACTGGATGGGGCTTGGAGGGGGGGTTGTTAATGTGACTGTCACAAGGTGTTTCTACAGTAGACATCAGATGTTATCCCTGGTTGGAGGGGGGGGGGGTGTTAACGTGACTGTCACAAGGTGTTTCTACAGTAGATATCAGATGTTATCACCTGGTTGGAGGGGGGTGTTAACGTGACTGTCACAAGGTGTTTCTACAGTAGACATCAGATGTTATCACCTGGTTGGAGGGGGGGGGGGGGTGTTAACGTGACTGTCACAAGGTGTTTCTACAGTAGACATCAGATGTTATCACCTGGTTGGAGGGGGGGGGGGTGTTAACGTGACTGTCACAAGGTGTTTCTACAGTAGACATCAGATGTTATCACCTGGTTGGAGGAGGGGGGGGGTGTTAACGTGACTGTCACAAGGTGTTTCTACAGTAGACATCAGATGTTATCACCTGGTTGGAGGGGGGTGTTAACGTGACTGTCACAAGGTGTTTCTACAGTAGACATCAGATGTTATCACCTGGTTGGAGGGGGGTGTTGTTAACGTGACTGTCACAAGGTGTTTCTACAGTAGATATCAGATGTTATCACCTGGTTGGAGGGGGAGGGGGGTGTTAACGTGACTGTCACACGGTGTTTCTACAGTAGACATCAGATGTTATCACCTGGTTGGAGGGGGGTGTTAACGTGACTGTTACAAGGTGTTTCTACAGTAGATATCAGATGTTATCACCTGGTTGGAGGGGGGTGTTAACGTGACTGTTACAAGGTGTTTCTACAGTAGACATCAGATGTTATCCCCTGGTTGGAGGGGGGGTTGTTAATGTGACTGTCACAAGGTGTTTCTACAGTAGATATCAGATGTTATCACCTGGTTGGAGGGGGAGGGGGGGGTGTTAACGTGACTGTCACAAGGTGTTTCTACAGTAGACATCAGATGTTATCACCTGGTTGGAGTTGGGTGTTAACGTGACTGTTACAAGGTGTTTCTACAGTAGATATCAGATGTTATCACCTGGTTGGAGGGGGGTGTTAACGTGACTGTTACAAGGTGTTTCTACAGTAGATATCAGATGTTATCACCTGGTTGGAGGGGGGTGTTGTTAACGTGACTGTTACAAGGTGTTTCTACAGTAGATATCAGATGTTATCACCTGGTTGGAGGGGGAGGGGGTTGTTAACGTGACTGTCACAAGGTGTTTCTACAGTAGATATCAGATGTTATCACCTGGTTGGAGGGGGGTGTTAACGTGACTGTCACAAGGTGTTTCTACAGTAGATATCAGATGTTATCCCCTGGTTGGAGGGGGGTGTTGTTAACGTGACTGTTACAAGGTGTTTCTACAGTAGATATCAGATGTTATCCCCTGGTTGGAGTTGGGTGTTAACGTGACTGTCACAAGGTGTTTCTACAGTAGATATCAGATGTTATCACCTGGTTGGAGGGGGGTGTTAACGTGACTGTCACAAGGTGTTTCTACAGTAGATATCAGATGTTATCACCTGGTTGGAGGAGGGGGGGTTGTTAACGTGACTGTTACAAGGTGTTTCTACAGTAGACATCAGATGTTATCACCTGGTTGGAGGGGGGGGGGGGGGGGGGGGTGTTAACGTGACTGTCACAAGGTGTTTCTACAGTAGACATCAGATGTTATCACCTGGTTGGAGGAGGGGGGGGGTGTTAACGTGACTGTCACAAGGTGTTTCTACAGTAGACATCAGATGTTATCCCCTGGTTGGAGGGGGGTGTTAACGTGACTGTCACAAGGTGTTTCTACAGTAGATATCAGATGTTATCCCCTGGTTGGAGGGGGGGGGGGGGGGGTTGTTAACGTGACTGTCTGAAGGTGTTTCTACAGTAGATATCAGATGTTATCCCCTGGTTGGAGGGGGGTGTTAACGTGACTGTCACAAGGTGTTTCTACAGTAGACATCAGATGTTATCCCCTGGTTGGAGGGGGGTGTTAACGTGACTGTCACAAGGTGTTTCTACAGTAGACATCAGATGTTATCACCTGGTTGGAGGGGGGGGGGGGGGGGTGTTAACGTGACTGTCACAAGGTGTTTCTACAGTAGACATCAGATGTTATCACCTGGTTGGAGGAGGGGGGGGGGGGGGGTGTTAACGTGACTGTCACAAGGTGTTTCTACAGTAGATATATGATGTTATCACCTGGTTGGAGGGGGGTGTTAACGTGACTGTCACAAGGTGTTTCTACAGTAGACATCAGATGTTATCACCTGGTTGGAGGGGGAGGGGGGTGTTAACGTGACTGTCACAAGGTGTTTCTACAGTAGATATCAGATGTTATCACCTGGTTGGAGGGGGTTGTTAACGTGACTGTCACAAGGTGTTTCTACAGTAGATATCAGATGTTATCCCCTGGTTGGAGGGGGAGGGGGGTGTTAACGTGACTGTCACAAGGTGTTTCTACAGTAGACATCAGATGTTATCACCTGGTTGGAGGGGGGTGTTGTTAACGTGACTGTCACAAGGTGTTTCTACAGTAGACATCAGATGTTATCACTTGGTTGGAGGAGGGTGTTAACGTGACTGTCACAAGGTGTTTCTACAGTAGATATCAGATGTTATCACCTGGTTGGAGGGGGGTGTTAACGTGACTGTCACAAGGTGTTTCTACAGTAGATATCAGATGTTATCACCTGGTTGGAGGGGGGTGTTAACGTGACTGTTACAAGGTGTTTCTACAGTAGATATCAGATGTTATCACCTGGTTGGAGGGGGGTGTTAACGTGACTGTTACAAGGTGTTTCTACAGTAGATATCAGATGTTATCACCTGGTTGGAGGGGGGTGTTAACGTGACTGTCACAAGGTGTTTCTACAGTAGATATATGATGTTATCACCTGGTTGGAGGGGGGTGTTGTTAACGTGACTGTCACAAGGTGTTTCTACAGTAGACATCAGATGTTATCCCCTGGTTGGAGGAGGGGGGGGGTGTTAACGTGACTGTCACAAGGTGTTTCTACAGTAGACATCAGATGTTATCACCTGGTTGGAGGGGGGTGTTAACGTGACTGTCACAAGGTGTTTCTACAGTAGATATATGATGTTATCACCTGGTTGGAGGGGGGTGTTGTTAACGTGACTGTCACAAGGTGTTTCTACAGTAGACATCAGATGTTATCACCTGGTTGGAGGGGGGTGTTGTTAACGTGACTGTCACAAGGTGTTTCTACAGTAGATATCAGATGTTATCACCTGGTTGGAGGGGGAGGGGGGTGTTAACGTGACTGTCACACGGTGTTTCTACAGTAGACATCAGATGTTATCACCTGGTTGGAGGGGGGTGTTAACGTGACTGTTACAAGGTGTTTCTACAGTAGACATCAGATGTTATCACCTGGTTGGAGGGGGTGTTAACGTGACTGTTACAAGGTGTTTCTACAGTATATATCAGATGTTATCCCCTGGTTGGAGGGGGGTGTTAACGTGACTGTTACAAGGTGTTTCTACAGTAGATATCAGATGTTATCACCTGGTTGGAGGGGGGTGTTAACGTGACTGTTACAAGGTGTTTCTACAGTAGATATCAGATGTTATCACCTGGTTGGAGGGGGGTGTTGTTAACGTGACTGTTACAAGGTGTTTCTACAGTAGATATCAGATGTTATCCCCTGGTTGGAGTTGGGTGTTAACGTGACTGTCACAAGGTGTTTCTACAGTAGATATCAGATGTTATCCCCTGGTTGGAGGGGGGGGGGGTGTTAACGTGACTGTCACAAGGTGTTTCTACAGTAGATATCAGATGTTATCACCTGGTTGGAGGGGGGTGTTAACGTGACTGTCACAAGGTGTTTCTACAGTAGATATCAGATGTTATCACCTGGTTGGAGGAGGGGGGGTTGTTAACGTGACTGTTACAAGGTGTTTCTACAGTAGACATCAGATGTTATCACCTGGTTGGAGGGGGGGGGGGGGGGGGGGGTGTTAACGTGACTGTCACAAGGTGTTTCTACAGTAGACATCAGATGTTATCACCTGGTTGGAGGAGGGGGGGGGGGGGTGTTAACGTGACTGTCACAAGGTGTTTCTACAGTAGACATCAGATGTTATCCCCTGGTTGGAGGGGGGTGTTAACGTGACTGTCACAAGGTGTTTCTACAGTAGATATCAGATGTTATCCCCTGGTTGGAGGGGGGGGGGGGGGGGGTTGTTAACGTGACTGTCTGAAGGTGTTTCTACAGTAGATATCAGATGTTATCCCCTGGTTGGAGGGGGGTGTTAACGTGACTGTCACAAGGTGTTTCTACAGTAGACATCAGATGTTATCCCCTGGTTGGAGGGGGGTGTTAACGTGACTGTCACAAGGTGTTTCTACAGTAGACATCAGATGTTATCACCTGGTTGGAGGGGGGGGGGGGGGGGGGTGTTAACGTGACTGTCACAAGGTGTTTCTACAGTAGACATCAGATGTTATCCCCTGGTTGGAGGGGGAGGGGGGTGTTAACGTGACTGTCACAAGGTGTTTCTACAGTAGACATCAGATGTTATCACCTGGTTGGAGGGGGGTGTTGTTAACGTGACTGTCACAAGGTGTTTCTACAGTAGACATCAGATGTTATCACCTGGTTGGAGGGGGGTGTTAACGTGACTGTTACAAGGTGTTTCTACAGTAGATATCAGATGTTATCACCTGGTTGGAGGGGGGTGTTAACGTGACTGTCACAAGGTGTTTCTACAGTAGACATCAGATGTTATCACCTGGTTGGAGGGGGGTGTTAACGTGACTGTCACAAGGTGTTTCTACAGTAGACATCAGATGTTATCACCTGGTTGGAGGGGGGTGTTAACGTGACTGTTACAAGGTGTTTCTACAGTAGATATCAGATGTTATCACCTGGTTGGAGGGGGGTGTTAACGTGACTGTCACAAGGTGTTTCTACAGTAGACATCAGATGTTATCACCTGGTTGGAGGGGGGTGTTAACGTGACTGTTACAAGGTGTTTCTACAGTAGATATCAGATGTTATCACCTGGTTGGAGGGGGGTTTTAACGTGACTGTCACAAGGTGTTTCTACAGTAGATATCAGATGTTATCACTTGGTTGGAGGGGGTGTTAACGTGACTGTCACAAGGTGTTTCTACAGTAGATATCAGATGTTATCACTTGGTTGGAGGGGGTGTTAACGTGACTGTCACAAGGTGTTTCTACAGTAGATATCAGATGTTATCACCTGGTTGGAGGGGGGTGTTAACGTGACTGTCACAAGGTGTTTCTACAGTAGATATCAGATGTTATCACCTGGTTGGAGGAGGGGGGGTTGTTAACGTGACTGTTACAAGGTGTTTCTACAGTAGATATCAGATGTTATCACCTGGTTGGAGGGGGAGGGGGGTGTTAACGTGACTGTCACAAGGTGTTTCTACAGTAGACATCAGATGTTATCACCTGGTTGGAGGGGGAGGGGGGTGTTAACGTGACTGTCACAAGGTGTTTCTACAGTAGACATCAGATGTTATCACCTGGTTGGAGGGGGAGGGGGGTGTTAACGTGACTGTCACAAGGTGTTTCTACAGTAGACATCAGATGTTATCACCTGGTTGGAGGGGGAGGGGGGTGTTAACGTGACTGTCACAAGGTGTTTCTACAGTAGACATCAGATGTTATCACCTGGTTGGAGGGGGGGTGTTAACGTGACTGTCACAAGGTGTTTCTACAGTAGATATCAGATGTTATCACCTGGTTGGAGGGGGGTGTTAACGTGACTGTCACAAGGTGTTTCTACAGTAGACATCAGATGTTATCACCTGGTTGGAGGGGGTGTTAACGTGACTGTCACAAGGTGTTTCTACAGTAGATATCAGATGTTATCACCTGGTTGGAGGGGGGTGTTAACGTGACTGTTACAAGGTGTTTCTACAGTAGATATCAGATGTTACCACCTGGTTGGAGGAGGGGGGGTGTTAACGTGACTGTCACACGGTGTTTCTACAGTAGAAATCAGATGTTATCACCTGGTTGGAGGGGGAGGGGGGTGTTAACGTGACTGTCTGAAGGTGTTTCTACAGTAGATATCAGATGTTATCCCCTGGTTGGAGGGGGGTGTTAACGTGACTGTCACAAGGTGTTTCTACAGTAGATATCAGATGTTATCCCCTGGTTGGAGGAGGGTTGTTAACGTGACTGTCACAAGGTGTTTCTACAGTAGACATCAGATGTTATCACCTGGTTGGAGGAGGGGGGGTTGTTAACGTGACTGTCACAAGGTGTTTCTACAGTAGACATCAGATGTTATCACTTGGTTGGAGGAGGGTGTTAACGTGACTGTTACAAGGTGTTTCTACAGTAGACATCAGATGTTATCACCTGGTTGGAGGGGGAGGGGGGTGTTAACGTGACTGTCACAAGGTGTTTCTACAGTAGACATCAGATGTTATCACCTGGTTGGAGGGGGAGGGGGGTGTTAACGTGACTGTCACAAGGTGTTTCTACAGTAGACATCAGATGTTATCACCTGGTTGGAGGGGGGGTGTTAACGTGACTGTCACAAGGTGTTTCTACAGTAGATATCAGATGTTATCACCTGGTTGGAGGGGGGTGTTAACGTGACTGTCACAAGGTGTTTCTACAGTAGACATCAGATGTTATCACCTGGTTGGAGGGGGTGTTAACGTGACTGTCACAAGGTGTTTCTACAGTAGATATCAGATGTTATCCCCTGGTTGGAGGGGGGTGTTAACGTGACTGTCACAAGGTGTTTCTACAGTAGATATCAGATGTTATCCCCTGGTTGGAGGAGGGTGTTAACGTGACTGTCACAAGGTGTTTCTACAGTAGACATCAGATGTTATCACCTGGTTGGAGGAGGGGGGGTTGTTAACGTGACTGTCACAAGGTGTTTCTACAGTAGACATCAGATGTTATCACTTGGTTGGAGGAGGGTGTTAACGTGACTGTTACAAGGTGTTTCTACAGTAGATATCAGATGTTATCACCTGGTTGGAGGGGGTGTTAACGTGACTGTCACAAGGTGTTTCTACAGTAGATATCAGATGTTATCACTTGGTTGGAGGGGGGTGTTAACGTGACTGTCACAAGGTGTTTCTACAGTAGATATCAGATGTTATCACTTGGTTGGAGGAGGGTGTTAACGTGACTGTCACAAGGTGTTTCTACAGTAGACATCAGATGTTATCACCTGGTTGGAGGGGGGTGTTAACGTGACTGTCACAAGGTGTTTCTACAGTAGATATCAGATGTTATCACCTGGTTGGAGGAGGGGGGGTTGTTAACGTGACTGTCACAAGGTGTTTCTACAGTAGATATCAGATGTTATCACTTGGTTGGAGGAGGGTGTTAACGTGACTGTCACAAGGTGTTTCTACAGTAGATATCAGATGTTATCACCTGGTTGGAGGAGGGGGGGTTGTTAACGTGACTGTCACAAGGTGTTTCTACAGTAGACATCAGATGTTATCACTTGGTTGGAGGAGGGTGTTAACGTGACTGTCACAAGGTGTTTCTACAGTAGACATCAGATGTTATCACTTGGTTGGAAGAGGGGGGGTTGTTAACGTGACTGTCACAAGGTGTTTCTACAGTAGATATCAGATGTTATCACCTGGTTGGAGGGGGGTGTTAACGTGACTGTTACAAGGTGTTTCTACAGTAGATATCAGATGTTATCACCTGGTTGGAGGGGGTGTTAACGTGACTGTCACAAGGTGTTTCTACAGTAGATATCAGATGTTATCACTTGGTTGGAAGAGGGGGGGTTGTTAACGTGACTGTCACAAGGTGTTTCTACAGTAGATATCAGATGTTATCACCTGGTTGGAGGGGGGTGTTAACGTGACTGTCACAAGGTGTTTCTACAGTAGACATCAGATGTTATCACTTGGTTGGAAGAGGGGGGGTTGTTAACGTGACTGTCACAAGGTGTTTCTACAGTAGATATCAGATGTTATCACCTGGTTGGAGGGGGGTGTTAACGTGACTGTTACAAGGTGTTTCTACAGTAGATATCAGATGTTATCACCTGGTTGGAGGGGGTGTTAACGTGACTGTCACAAGGTGTTTCTACAGTAGATATCAGATGTTATCACTTGGTTGGAGGAGGGTGTTAACGTGACTGTCACAAGGTGTTTCTACAGTAGACATCAGATGTTATCACTTGGTTGGAGGAGGGGGGGTTGTTAACGTGACTGTCACAAGGTGTTTCTACAGTAGACATCAGATGTTATCACTTGGTTGGAGGAGGGTGTTAACGTGACTGTTACAAGGTGTTTCTACAGTAGATATCAGATGTTATCACCTGGTTGGAGGGGGGTGTTAACGTGACTGTCACAAGGTGTTTCTACAGTAGACATCAGATGTTATCCCCTGGTTGGAGGGGGGGTTGTTAATGTGACTGTCACAAGGTGTTTCTACAGTAGATATCAGATGTTATCACTTGGTTGGAGGGGGTGTTAACGTGACTGTCACAAGGTGTTTCTACAGTAGACATCAGATGTTATCCCCTGGTTGGAGGGGGGGTTGTTAATGTGACTGTCACAAGGTGTTTCTACAGTAGATATCAGATGTTATCACTTGGTTGGAGGGGGGTGTTAACGTGACTGTCACAAGGTGTTTCTACAGTAGATATCAGATGTTATCACCTGGTTGGAGGGGGGGTTGTTAACGTGACTGTCACAAGGTGTTTCTACAGTAGATATCAGATGTTATCCCCTGGTTGGAGGGGGGTGTTAACGTGACTGTTACAAGGTGTTTCTACAGTAGATATCAGATGTTATCCCCTGGTTGGAGGGGGGTGTTAACGTGACTGTCACAAGGTGTTTCTACAGTAGATATCAGATGTTATCACCTGGTTGGAGGGGGAGGGGGTTGTTAACGTGACTGTCACAAGGTGTTTCTACAGTAGATATCAGATGTTATCCCCTGGTTGGAGGGGGGTGTTAACGTGACTGTCACAAGGTGTTTCTACAGTATATATCAGATGTTATCACCTGGTTGGAGGGGGGGTTGTTAACGTGACTGTCACACGGTGTTTCTACAGTAGATATCAGATGTTATCACCTGGTTGGAGGGGGGTGTTGTTAACGTGACTGTTACAAGGTGTTTCTACAGTAGATATCAGATGTTATCACCTGGTTGGAGGGGGGGTTGTTAACGTGACTGTCACAAGGTGTTTCTACAGTAGATATCAGATGTTATCACCTGGTTGGAGGGGGGTGTTAACGTGACTGTCACAAGGTGTTTCTACAGTAGATATCAGATGTTATCACCTGGTTGGAGGAGGGGGGGTTGTTAACGTGACTGTTACAAGGTGTTTCTACAGTAGACATCAGATGTTATCACTTGGTTGGAGGAGGGGGGGGGGGGGTGTTAACGTGACTGTCACAAGGTGTTTCTACAGTAGACATCAGATGTTATCACCTGGTTGGAGGGGGTGTTAACGTGACTGTTACAAGGTGTTTCTACAGTAGATATCAGATGTTATCACCTGGTTGGAGGGGGGTGTTAACGTGACTGTCACAAGGTGTTTCTACAGTAGATATCAGATGTTATCACCTGGTTGGAGGGGGGTGTTAACGTGACTGTCACAAGGTGTTTCTACAGTAGATATCAGATGTTATCCCTGGTTGGAGGGGGGGGGGTGTTAACGTGACTGTCACAAGGTGTTTCTACAGTAGACATCAGATGTTATCACCTGGTTGGAGGGGGGTGTTAACGTGACTGTTACAAGGTGTTTCTACAGTAGATATCAGATGTTATCACCTGGTTGGAGGGGGAGGGGGTTGTTAATGTGACTGTCACAAGGTGTTTATACAGTAGATATCAGATGTTAGCCCCTGGTTGGAGGAGGGGGGGTGTTAACGTGACTGTTACAAGGTGTTTCTACAGTAGACATCAGATGTTATCACCTGGTTGGAGGGGGGTGTTGTTAACGTGACTGTTACAAGGTGTTTCTACAGTAGATATCAGATGTTATCACCTGGTTGGAGGGGGTGTTAACGTGACTGTCACAAGGTGTTTCTACAGTAGATATCAGATGTTATCACTTGGTTGGAGGAGGGTGTTAACGTGACTGTCACAAGGTGTTTCTACAGTAGACATCAGATGTTATCACTTGGTTGGAGGAGGGGGGGTTGTTAACGTGACTGTCACAAGGTGTTTCTACAGTAGACATCAGATGTTATCACTTGGTTGGAGGAGGGTGTTAACGTGACTGTTACAAGGTGTTTCTACAGTAGATATCAGATGTTATCCCCTGGTTGGAGGGGGGTGTTAACGTGACTGTCACAAGGTGTTTCTACAGTAGATATCAGATGTTATCACCTGGTTGGAGGGGGAGGGGGTTGTTAACGTGACTGTCACAAGGTGTTTCTACAGTAGATATCAGATGTTATCCCCTGGTTGGAGGGGGGTGTTAACGTGACTGTCACAAGGTGTTTCTACAGTATATATCAGATGTTATCACCTGGTTGGAGGGGGGGTTGTTAACGTGACTGTCACACGGTGTTTCTACAGTAGATATCAGATGTTATCACCTGGTTGGAGGGGGGTGTTGTTAACGTGACTGTTACAAGGTGTTTCTACAGTAGATATCAGATGTTATCACCTGGTTGGAGGGGGGGTTGTTAACGTGACTGTCACAAGGTGTTTCTACAGTAGATATCAGATGTTATCACCTGGTTGGAGGGGGAGGGGGGTGTTAACGTGACTGTCACAAGGTGTTTCTACAGTAGATATCAGATGTTATCACCTGGTTGGAGGGGGTGTTAACGTGACTGTCACAAGGTGTTTCTACAGTAGATATCAGATGTTACCACCTGGTTGGAGGAGGGGGGGTGTTAACGTGACTGTCACACGGTGTTTCTACAGTAGAAATCAGATGTTATCACCTGGTTGGAGGGGGATGGGGTTGTTAACGTGACTGTCACAAGGTGTTTTTACAGTAGACATCAGATGTTATCACCTGGTTGGAGGGGGGTGTTAACGTGACTGTCACAAGGTGTTTCTACAGTAGACATCAGATGTTATCACCTGGTTGGAGGGGGGGGGGGGGGGTTGTTAACGTGACTGTTACAAGGTGTTTCTACAGTAGACATCAGATGTTATCACCTGGTTGGAGGGGGGTGTTAACGTGACTGTTACAAGGTGTTTTTAGAGTAGATATCAGATGTTATCACCTGGTTGGAGGGGGGTGTTAACGTGACTGTCACAAGGTGTTTCTACAGTAGATATCAGATGTTATCACCTGGTTTATCTCTCCACTGGAAAACTAAACCTCAGAGTCTGAGTAGAAAGTGATATGCCCCAGTGACACACACACATACAAACACGTGTAAACACAAATACACACACACACACACGCACACACACACACACACACACGCACACACACACACACACACACACACACACACACACACACACACACACACACACACACACACACACACACACACACACACACACGGGAACACAAATACACACACACACAGGAACACAAATACACATATACACACATATATACACACACAAACCCTTCTTGCCTAATCTCATATTTGACTGCTGTAGGAGGTCATACTATATTGGACACATTTTCTACTGTACTATATTCTACTGTACTATATTCTACTGTACACTGTTGTTGTTCTGTTTTCACATGAACACATTTAGAATTGGCACATTACAGACTGCAGAGGGAGAAATACGGGTTATCATTTTTCCTCTCTGGTTAGTAAACTCCAATTCCATGTTTCTCCTTGGAAGAACATTCCTTGTCACAGTCTTGGCCTACGTCCCAAATGGCACCCCATTCCTGTATAGTACACTACATTTGACCAGGGCCCCTAGGCTGTCACTTGGGACTCTGACCATGCTTTTACCATCCAACGGTCACTCTAGGTTTTTCAACACTGCTACTTCTCGAGATACATCACAGATACATTATTTCATTCCACTTTGAAACAAAATAGTTTCGACACAGTTCTATTTGACCTCATAAAATGTGTTGTCATATATATATATATATATATATATATATTTACATGGACTGAATGCTTAATCGGTTGCTGGAAGTGTTTCAACACACTTTCCTTTGACCTCACCAACCCCCGTTGTTGATAAGACACTGAAGGTCAGTATGATCTGCCAACTGAAGTAGAACTCCTACACACTGGCTGTGTCCCATTAGGGCGCCTTATTCCCTACATGACAGAGCCCTATGGGGTCCCAGTCAAAGGTAGTGCACTATATAGGGAATAGGGTACCATTTAGGACCGGCCCAACTTTATTTACTGATGTTCATGTTCATGGTGAGATCTGAAGCCAAAAGGAGTTCATTGTACAAATCAACTGAAACAGGGAGGAAACAGTCACGCCAGCTCCATAATAAGAACAGGAAAAGATTGCTTCATTTGTTTACCCTAAAAGGGAAAAGAAACCTGCAGACTGCTCTTTCTCCTATCACTTACAAGCTTTTTAATTGTCTCCCTTTATTAAAACTGACGTTTCAGCCTCTTGGCTTTCAGCAAAAGCTCTGACGAAGAGGAAGACACGTCAGCTTTAATAAAATAAGTGATAAGAGGAAGAGCTAAGTGTCTTTGCTTTAAAGTTGTCCCATTATTCCCACACCTGCAACAGGAACTCAGGTGTGAGAGTGCTATCTACCCAACAGCTTAGTGGACTATTGTTACACTCAGAAATGTGTCGTGTTGAGAGACCATCTATTAATTACGTCTGTATCTGCCATATCTATTTCCAGATGAACTAAGCGTGTATTTCTTTAGGACATTTGGTGTATTGTATTCTAAGAGTGTCTTGTGTATTCTGAGGACATTTTATCTGAGGACATTTTATCTGAGGACATTTTATCTGAGGACATTTTATCTGAGGACATTTTATCTGAGGACATTTTATCTGAGGACATTTTATCTGAGGACATTTTATCTGAGGACATTTTATCTGATGACATTTTATCTGAGGACATTTTTTGTATTGTGGAGACATTTCTGTGTATTGTGCTGACATTTAAGTATACTGTGGCAATTGTATGTGTTCGGGAATTTGTTGAGATTTGGGTTATTGTGGAGACATTTTGGCATTTGTTGAGTAGTCTAAATAAAATCTACTTTGTCCTACAGCTGTGAAGACAGTGCTGGAAGTCCCCTTGGGAAGCAGGAGTTTGAGAGTCAGCTCCAAGGGACCTGATGTCATAGGTGAGTACTTCACTGTTCAAGGGGCTGTCCAACCTGCACACACACACACACAAACAACCACACACACTTTCTCTTGGTCTCGCTTTCTCTCTAAACATCTGGGCTAACAAATGTTCTACTGGCAGCTGATCAGTGCTAGTGATTTATAGAGGAAGTCATCACGTTATGTCTAACTCCGCCCAGCACTGTGAGAATCACATACCACACTGACAACGAGCCACTCTGATATGTGCGCACACACACACACACACACACACACACACACACACACACACACACACACACACACACACACACACGTCATGCTTTGCCATTCAAGAATGTTCAGAGATTCCAGAGTGTTCCAATGAGGTTCTAAAAAGCAGTGCTGAGAGAGACAGAGTTCTCTCCTCTCCTCTCTGTTGGCTTGTGTTGGGAGCTCATGCATTTCAGATTTATGGGATGTATTTCCTATGTGTGAGTGTGTGTGTGCGTGTGCATGTGAGAGCGCTCCGTGCATGTGTGCGAGACTGCTTCAAGTGTATGTCTGAGCACTGTGTGGTGTGTGTGTGTGTGTGTGTGTATGTGTGTGTGTGTCTGTGTGTGTGTATGTGTGTATGTGTGTGTGTGTGTGTGTGTGTGTGCGTGTGTCTCTGATTCCACAGGAGACATGACTAACTCCAGCTGCCTCGTTGGTGGCCAACATCATAATACACCCCTACAACTCCACATGTTTAAGTGGATGTGTGTTTTGTCAGATGTTACAAAACAAGGGTTTGGAGTAACCTTCGAATTACTTTAACAGATCGTTTATCAACTATCAGGAGACTAGCGAGGCCGACATGGAGAAGGAAAAGAACAGTGACGTGAAAAAGGAGAGTAAAGGAGAGCAGAGTAAAACCCAGTAAAGGAGAGCAGAGTAAAACCCAGTAAAGGAGAGCAGAATAAAACCCAGTAAAGGAGAGCAGAATAAAACCCAGTAAAGGAGAGCAGAGTAAAACCCAGTAAAGGAGAGCAGAGTAAAACCCCTGAAAGGAGAGCAGAGTAAAACCCAGTAAAGGAGAGCAGAGTAAAACCCAGTAAAGGAGAGCAGAGTAAAACCCCTGAAAGGAGAGCAGAGTACAACCCAGTAAAGGAGAGCAGAGTAAAACCCAGTAAAGGAGAGCAGAGTAAAACCCGGTAAAGGAGAGCAGAGTAAAACCCCGTAAAGGAGAGCAGAGTAAAACCCAGTAAAGGAGAGCAGAATAAAACCCCGTAAAGGAGAGCAGAATAAAACCCAGTAAAGGAGAGCAGAGTAAAACCCAGTAAAGGAGAGCAGAATAAAACCCAGTAAAGGAGAGCAGAGTAAAACCCCATAAAGGAGAGCAGAATAAAACCCAGTAAAGGAGAGCAGAGTAAAACCCAGTAAAGGAGAGCAGAATAAAACCCAGTAAAGGAGAGCAGAATGAAACCCGGTAAAGGAGAGCGGAATAAAACCCAGTAAAGGAGAGCAGAGTAAAACCCAGTAAAGGAGAGCAGAATGAAACCCAGTAAAGGAGAGCAGAGTAAAACCCAGTAAAGGAGAGCAGAGTAAAACCCAGTAAAGGAGAGCAGAGTAAAACCCAGTAAAGGAGAGCAGAGTAAAACCCCGTAAAAGAGAGCAGAATAAAACCCGGTAAAGGAGAGCAGAATAAAACCCAGTAAAGGAGAGCAGAGTAAAACCCAGTAAAGGAGAGCAGAGTAAAACCCAGTAAAGGAGAGCAGAGTAAATCCCAGTAAAGGAGAGCAGAATAAAACCCAGTAAAGGAGAGCAGAGTAAAACCCAGTAAAGGAGAGCAGAGTAAATCCCAGTAAAGGAGAGCAGAGTAAACCCAGTAAAGGAGAGCAGAGTAAACCCCAGTAAAGGAGAGCAGAGTAAAACCCCGTAAAGGAGAGCAGAATAAAACCCAGTAAAGGAGAGCAGAATAAAACCCAGTAAAGGAGAGCAGAATAAAACCCAGTAAAAAAGAGCAGAGTAAAACCCAGTAAAGGAGAGCAGAATAAAACCCAGTAAAGGAGAGCAGAATAAAACCCAGTAAAGGAGAGCAGAATAAAACCCAGTAAAGGAGAGCAGAGTAAAACCCAGTAAAGGAGAGCAGAGTAAAACCCAGTAAAGGAGAGCAGAATAAAAGCTGATTTGAGAAATGTAAAGCCTCTGGAACCCAGCTTCAAGTTCACAAACTCCACTGAAACTAAATACTGTTAGGAGCGGTTTGAGAGAAGTGGTATCATATTTTCACCTTGGGGCTTTTCTTAAAAGGCTATTTGGCTTACAAATGGCTTATTTTTGTGATATGGCAAAGGGCTACGTTGTGGTTAATTATTTCAAGTTGTGAAATTCTAAATTCTCATTTGTGATGTACTGTATAATTGATGTTGAAAATACATTAAACATGCCTGGGCCTTTGCAGAAACATTTGTTGAACGTGAATTGAGAGTTTGTTGAAATGTTAGTGATTCCATTCATCTCTAATGTAAAACATTGTTTTGGGAAGACGTTTGAATCTTCCCCCTCATAAAAGATTTTGTGAGAAACACATATGTTAGAGAAAGACAAATAAAGAGAGAGAGAGGGGGATGACAAGAAGAACGGCCGATGCTGTGCTGTGGGACAGCTGAATATGATTATGTCTCTACGAGAAATTACTCTTATCAAATTCACTGTTTATTTTCTCACACCCACTCAGTCGTTTGGCCAATAGACATTCAAAGAGTCACACATTTATGACTGTCATTGGAGATGATGAAGTCTCTATTGTTAGATCTTTTTACTATTAAACTGTTAGCATCGTGACCTTTATCTTAGCCTTCGTGTATTGGGTCCATATTCATAAAGCGTCTTAGAGTAGGAGTGCTGATCTAGGATCAGGTCCCCGTTGCCCATATACAGTGGGGCAAAAAAGTATTTAGTCAGCCACCAATTGTGCAAGTTCTCCCACATAAAAAGATGAGAGAGGCCTGTAATTTTCATCATAGGTACACTTCAACTATGACAGACAAAATGAGAAAAAAAATCTTGAAAATCACATTGTAGGATTTTTTATGAATTTACTTGCAAATTATGGTGGAAAATAAGTATTTGGTCACCTACAAACAAGCAAGATTTCTGGCTCTCACAGACCTGTAACTTCTTCTTTAAGAGGCTCCTCTGTCCTCCACTCGTTCGTTACCTGTATTAATGGCACCTGTTTGAACTTATCAGTATAAAAGACACCTGTCCACAACCTCAAACAGTCACACTCCAAACTCCACTATGGCCAAGACCAAAGAGCTGTCAAAGGACACCAGAAACAAAATTGTAGACCTGCACCAGGCTGGGAAGACTGAATCTGCAATAGGTAAGCAGCTTGGTTTGAAGAAATCAACTGTGGGAGCAATTATTAGGAAATGGAAGACATACAAGACCACTGATAATCTCCCTCGATCTGGGGCTCCACGCAAGATCTCACCCCGTGGGCTCAAAATGATCACAAGAACGGTGAGCAAAAATCCCAGAACCACACGGGGGGACCTAGTGAATGACCTGCAGAGAGCTGGGACCAAAGTAACAAAGCCTACCATCATATAACAAACTATTGAATATAACAAACTATTGAGATAAACTTTTGTTATTGACCAAATACTTATTTTCCACCATAATTTGCAAATACATTCATTAAAAATCCTACAATGTGATTTTCTGCAGAATTCTTTTTATCATTTTGTCTGCCATAGTTGAAGTGTACCTATGATGAAACTGACAGGCCTCTCCCATCTTTTTAAGTGGGAGAACTTGCACAATTGGTGGCTGACTAAATACTTTTTTGCCCCACTGTAAATCTTATACATTGTGATCTAAAAGGACAAACTAATCCCAGCACTCCTACTCCGATACACTTTATGAATATGGGCACTGGTCCATTCATGTATAGGTGGGAATCATGAGAGTGAGCGCATACACACACACACACACACACACACACACATACACACACACACACACACACACACACACACACACACACACACACAGCAAACAGTGTTAACTCGCCGAGCTGAAGGTTAGACGTTACTTCAGCAGCTTAACTACCGTCTGCTGTGTTCAGCTTTCAGACAAGGTTAAAACCACTCTCTGTGATCTACATCAACACCGTTATCAACTGTTCTTGGTGTGCGGAGTACTGCTGATGGACTTTATACATCCAGATTTACCTCATTATGTGTTTGTGTGTCTCTTTCTCTCTCTCCCTCGATCTCTCCACCTCTCTCTTTCTCATTCTCTCTTCCCCCCCCCCCTCTCTCTCTCTCTCTCTCTCTCTCTCTCTCTCTCCCCCCCCCCCCCCCCCCCCCCCCCTGCAGTAATCGAGACCCAGTCTCTGCAGGGTCATAGAGAGGAGCACAGTCTGGTCTCTCCCGGTTCCTACATCATCGGCAACACCACCGTGGACTACCAGAAAGGGACAGACAGACAGACGCTCAGGACACAAGGACCTCTGGGAGCCGATTACATCATCAAGGTGACACGAGGAAGAGGAGCTGATGGAAACGTCTACCTACATCATTCATGAGGGAAATGCATACCTACATCATCCAAGAGTCATTTCTCAATTTCTCTTATGATTCTGAAAGTCTTTTTTGTGTTCTTAGATGTTGTAATCTGAGTAACCATATCAATATTGTTTTTGTAAATGACCATTCTTTTACATCGTCAGAATACTGAACAGATTGATGACAATTTTGTAGAGAAAGCCCTTGCCAATACATACACATTGCATGTTAGTGAAGTATGCTGATTACACCCACAAGTCAGGTTGCGTCCCAAATCCCACCATATTCCCTTTGTAGTGCACTACCTTTGACATAGTGCACTTTTAAGTCATGTACTTCAGGGGATTGGGTTCCATTTGGGACACTACCTAAGCTCTCTCCCATGTCATTGAGGTTATCAAAGCATTGCACAAACATGACACGACTCCCATTTCTGTGGCAATAAAACACTGCGTGCCATGGCTCTCCTAATCATCATCATCATCGTTAGCATTATCTTCATCATGATCATCATAGTCTGAAAATCAGGCCCTGTGTGAATTCCATAGCAGATACTAGTATGTAGGCCTAGGCTGCCTGCTAAATGGCGCCCTTATCCCTTTCTAGTCCACAACTTTTAAAATGAGTGCACTATAAAGGTAAAAGGGTTCTGCTGTCTTTCACATGGAACCAATGACACAATGACATAACATAGGATTTGGACCGGCGCCTACAGCGCCAGCGACATAAATGACCTACACATTACCCACATCACAAATGTTTAGTTTATAAAATAACTTCTACTTTCATCTGATGTCAGCAAATCCTTGTTTATTCAATGTGATTATTAATGTTGAAATAATTCATTTAAGTAAAGGGATACTAGAAGGGAATGTGGTCCAAATGCTTGATTGCGAGACGTTCTTCTGATGAATGTTCTGCATGAAAATGAGGATTGGGCTGGTTCATGTTGGCACCCGAGTCTGTTCAGACATTGAGTCTTACGACTTTATACACTGAGTTCTAAGGCCAGTGACTGAGTTTGAGTCTTAAATCTCAATAATCTTTCTAAACATGTCTAGATCTCTAGACATCTTTAGATATGGATGTGTGAGTGCGTGCACGTGATTGTGTGAGTGTGCGTCTGTGTCCAACAGTGTGTGTTCTCTCCAGGTGAAATACGCTGCTCCGAAGGACACGATGGTCCAGTTCCTGTTCTATCAACCAATCAGGTACCAGTGGAGAGAGACTGACTTCTTCCCCTGCTCTGTCACTTGTGGAGGAGGTGAGACTGACCCCAGATCAGCTCTTAAAGAGACTGTTGTTGCTAGCTAACAAGGCCGAGCCTTTTGGGGACCCTAAGCGATCAAAAACCTGTGTGGTGAAAACATTTTAGCATTTTAGCTGTCTTGGTGGTGGAGAGAAAAATGTGCAAATCATTTCAATTAAATGTAAAATGTTTTGCCATGGCGTTCAGGTAGTTATTGAAGTTTTAAAACACATTTCATGCAATTCTACTCATTACTACAACTTATTTACTAAGCAATGTAAAACATTTGATCTGACATGGGTTAATTGAGTGACTTGCATAACAAGTGGAAAACTTCTGATGCACTACCACATTTTGAAATGGAAACTTGTGTATTCTACTATTCTAACTCTCAATAGTAAATTGGGATCCAACTGAGTTCCTAGCAGCCGTGGGGCCCTAAGCGGCTGCTTATGTTGCTTATTGGCTGTGCCAGCACTGAAGATTTATGACTGAACCCAGATCAGCTCTTATAGAGACTGTTGAAGCCAGCTATTAGCTGAAGCATTATGACTGAACCCAGATCCTTCTTATAGAGACTGTTCTTGTTGCCAGCAACAGCTTTGCCTGAACCCGGACCAGCTCTTATAGAGACTGTTGAAGCCTACTATTAGTTCAAGCTTTATGACTGAACCCGGACCAGCTCTTATAGAGACTGTTGAAGCCTACTATTAGTTAAAGCCTTATGCCTGAACCCATATCAGCTCTTATAGGTGTCAAAGCTGGAGAGACATTGATGAGGCTTGAGATATGATTGAGCAAAACGTTAGCCCAGCATTAACCAAACGTTTATCCAATGTTTTCCATTTCATACATTCAATTTATATTTTGGTTACATTTGGTTGCTGTATTATGAGGCAATGCATCCGATTATGAAGGACCCAACGTGTCTGTGTTTTAGTGCTTTCGTTTCATGTTTCTTCCCAAAACAGACATTGAGACAAACATTTGAATGGCCCAAAATGAACCCATTGCCCACCAAATGTTAGTCCGATGTTTGCTTTCGATCCTATTCATTGCTGACCTTGATTGTTTCTGCCTATTGCCAGGTTACCAGCTGAACTCAGCAGAGTGCACAGACATCAGGTCCAGTCAGGTGTTACCAGAGCACCACTGTAACAGCTACCCTGAGAACACCAAACCCACGCCCAAACTCAAGGAGTGCAACATGGACCTCTGTCCTGAGAGGCATGTACATGTACCAATCACAATGGTTGCCCTATGGGCCCTGGTCAAAAGCAGTGCACCATGTCAAATTGGGAGCCATTTGGGACATACCCTATTCTGTTTCCAGTCGTGGTTGTGCATGTGAAGGCTGTATAGGAAACATGGTTCCTCTGAATGGTCATGGTGACATGGCGTTGTCTTCCTCTTTCTATTCTCTAGTGATGGCTTCATAGAGGTGATGCCTTATGACCACTTTCAGCCTCTGCCACGGTGAGTGACCATCATAGTCTATCACAGAGCCTGTACCCTGTAGTACCCTGGACAGGACACTAGTCTATCACAGGGCCTGTACTACTGTAGTACACCCCATGGACAGGACACTAGTCTATCACAGAGCCTGTACCCTGTAGTACCCTGGACAGGACACTAGTCTATCACAGGGCCTGTACTACTGAAGTACCCTGGACAGGACACTAGTCTATCACAGAGCCTGTACTACTGTAGTACCCTGGACAGGACACTAGTCTATCACAGGGCCTGTACTACTGAAGTACCCTGGACAGGACACTAGTCTATCACAGGGCCTGTACTACTGTAGTACACCCCCTGGACAGGACACTAGTCTATCACAGAGCCTGTACCCTGTAGTACCCTGGACAGGACACTAGTCTATCACAGGGCCTGTACTACTGAAGTACCCTGGACAGGACACTAGTCTATCACAGGGCCTGTACTACTGTAGTACACCCCCTGGACAGGACACTAGTCTGTCACAGGGCCTGTACTACTGTAGTACCCTGGACAGGACACTAGTCTATCACAGGGCCTGTACTACTGTAGTACACCCCCTGGACAGGACACTAGTCTATCACAGGGCCTGTACTACTGTAGTACCCTGGACAGGACACTAGTCTATCACAGGGCCTGTACTACTGTAGTACATCCCCTGGACAGGACACTAGTCTATCACAGGGCCTGTACTACTGTAGTACCCTGGACAGGACACTAGTCTATCACAGGGCCTGTACTACTGTAGTACACCCCCTGGACAGGACACTCGTCTATCACAGAGCCTGTACTATTGTAGTACACCCCCTGGACAGGACACTAGTCTATCACAGAGCCTGTACTACTGTAGTACACCCCCTGGACAGGACACTAGTCTATCACAGAGCCTGTACTATTGTAGTACCCTGGACAGGACAGTAGTCTATCACAGGGCCTGTACTACTGTAGTACACCCCCTGGACAGGACACTCGTCTATCACAGAACCTGTAATACTGTAGTACTATGACATTATTATTACTGTCAGTAACAGAGAGGACATGTCAAACATGCTCTTCTGAGCATATATATTCTTCCTACATAGCATAGTTATGCCTATGCTATGTCACTGAATTAGGTGTCACAGATAGTCACAAACATGTTATAGCTCTGTGTTAGCTAGTCCTATGCTATGCTATGTCATATCAAATCAAATGTATTTCTTACATCAGTTGATATATCAAAGTGCTGTACAGAAACCCAGCCTAAAACCCCAAACAGCAAGCAATGCAGGTGTAGAAGCACGGTGGCTAGGAAAAACTCCCTAGAAAGGCCAAAACCTAGAGAGGAACCAGGCTATGAGGGGTGGCCAGTCCTCTTCTGGCTGTGCCGGGTGGAGATCATAACAGAACATGACCAAGATGTTCAAATGTTCCTAAATTACCAGCATGGTCAAATAATAATCACAGTAGTTGTCGAGGGTGCAACAAGTCAGCACCTCAGGAGTAAATGTCAGTTGGCTTTTCATAGCCGATCATTGAGAGTATCTCTACCGCTCCTGCTGTCTCTAGAGAGTTGAAAACAGCAGGTGTGGGACAGGTAGCACGCCCAGTGAACAGGTCAGGGTTCCATAGCCGCAGGCAGAACAGTTGAAACTGGAGCAGCAGCACGACCAGGTGGACTGGGGACAGCAAGGAGTCATCATGCCAGGTAGTCTTGAGGCATGGTCCTAGGACTCACGTCCTCTGGGAGAGAGAAAGAAAGAAAGAAAGAAAGAAAGAAAGAAAGAAAGAAAGAGAGAAAGAGAGAGAGAATTAGAGAAAGCATACTTAAATTCACACAGGACACCGGATAAGACAGGAGAAATACTCCAGATATAACAGACTGGCCCTAGCCCCCGGACACATAAACTACTGCAGCATAAATACTGGAGGCTGAGACAGGAGGGGTCAGGAGACACTGTGGCCCCATCCAAGGACACCCCCGGACAGGGCCAAACAGGCAGGATATAACCCCACCCACTTTGCCAAAGCACAGCCCCCACACCACTAAAGGGATATCTTCAACCACCAACTTACCATCCTGAGACAAGGCCGAGTATAGCCCACAAAGATCTCCGCCACGGCACACCAAAAGGGGGGGCGCCAATCCAGCCCCTGTAATAGGGTTAGAGGCAGAGAATCCCAGTGGAGAGAGGGGAGTCGGCCAGGCAGAGACGGCAAGGACGGTTCGTTGCTCCAGAGCCTTTCTGTTCACCTTCCCACTCCTGGGCCAGACTACACTCACTCATATGACCCACTGAAGAGATAAGTCTTCAGTAAAGACTTAAAGGTTGAGACCGAGTCTGCGTCTCTCACATAAAAATGGAGCTCTATAGGACAAAGCCCTGCCTCCAGCTGTTTGCTTAGAAATTCTAGGGACAATTAGGAGGCCTGCGTCTTGTGACCGTAGCGTACGTGTAGGTATGTACGGCAGGACCAAATCGGAAAGATAGGTAGGAGTAAGCCCATGTAATGCTTTGTAGGTTAGCAGTAAAACCTTGAAATCAGCCATTGCCTTAACAGGAAGCCAGTGTAAGGAGGCTAGCACTGGAGTAATATGATCACATGTTTTGGTTCTAGTCAGGATTCTAGCAGCCGACAGATAAGATCTAAACCAGGGCAGAACTTGTCCGTGTAGACCAATTTGGGTTTCCAATCTCTCCAAAAGAATGTGGTGATCGATGTTATCAAAAGCAGTACTAAGGTCTAAGAGCACGAGGACAGATGCAGAGCCTCGGTCTGACGCCATTAAAAGGTAATTTACCACCTTCACAAGTGCAGTCTCAGTGCTATGATGGGGTCTAAAACCAGACTGAAGCATTTCATATACATTGTTTGTCTTCAGGAAGGCAGTGAGTTGCTGCGAAACAGCTTTTTCAAAAAAAATTGAGAGGAATGGAAGATTCGATATAGGCTGATAGTTTTTTATATTTTCTGGGTCAAGGTTTGGCTTTTTCAAGAGAGACTTTATTACTGCCACTTTTAGTGAGTGGTACACATCCGGTGGATAGAGAGCCGTTTATTATGTTCAACATAGGAGGACCAAGCACAGGAAGCAGCTCTTTCAGTAGTTTAGTTGGAATAGGGTCCAGGGTCCAGGGTCCAGTATGCAATATCTCTGTCACTGTTTAAAGCATCATAAAGAGTTATGTGCATCTTATTGCTGTTTTTCCCCAGGTGGGAGCAGGGTCCCTGGACGGAGTGTTCAGTGTCGTGTGGAGAGAGCGGCGGGCTGCAGGAGCGCAGCGTGGTGTGTGTTGAGGACGACGCCCACGGACAGATCACTCAGGTGGAGGAGTGGAAGTGCACACACTCCCCTCGGCCAATCACGCAGCAGAGCTGCAACAGCTTCACCTGCCCACAGTGGGTTGCCATGGAGTGGTCTCAGGTGAGCTACCAAGTGAAAACATCTAATCAATTATTGATCGCATTCACAGTTTAGCAGGTGTTATAGTGGGTGCAGTGAAATGCTTATGTTACTAGATTCTAACAATGCAGTAAAATGTCAAACAATTAAAATGTTTAAAAAATATAATAATAATAAAGTATGGCGGGATGAATCTGATTACCCAAATAGCACTGCAGCAGTAATCAAATGCAATCTATATGTATGTAAACCAGGATCATTTACACAAGATCAGCTAATAATTCTATGTATATGTATAGCAGTAGATATTTTAGAGTAATCTCTGTCAAAAATCCAGTATATAAATAAAGATGAAGTGTCTATTAACAGGGTAGCTAAAATTCAGTGTACAGTAATATAAATAATATGATACACTATTTACAGTATTTACCAGTGTTTCAATGTCTCTATAGCATAAGACAGCAGTGTTGGCTGTGTGTGTCTGAGTATGAGTGTGTGTGTATGTCTGTGTGTTTGTGAGTATGAGGTGTGTGTGGGTGTGTCTGATGATCTGATGGTCTGGTAATATAAGCTGTTCAACAGTCTGATGGTCTGGTGATAGAAGCTGTTCAACAGTCTGATGGTCTGGTGATAGAAACTGTTCAACAGTCTGATGGTCTGGTGATAGAAGCTGTTCAATAGTCTGATGGTAATAGAAGCTGTTCAACAGTCTGATGGTAATAGAAGCTGTTCAACAGTCTGATGGTCTGGTGATAGAAGCTGTTCAACAGTCTGATGGTCTGGTGATAGAAGCTGTTCAACAGTCTGATGGTGATAGAAGCTGTTCAACAGTCTGATGGTAATAGAAGCTGTTCAACAGTCTGATGGTCTGGTGATAGAAGCTGTTCAACAGTCTGATGGTCTGGTGATAGAAGCTGTTCAACAGTCTGATGGTCTGGTGATAGAAGCTGTTCAACAGTCTGATGGTCTGGTAATAGAAGCTGTTCAACAGTCTGATGGTCTGGTAATAGAAGCTGTTCAACAGTCTGATGGTAATAGAAGCTGTTCAACAGTCTGATGGTCTGGTAATAGAAGCTGTTCAACAGTCTGATGGTCTGGTAATAGAAGCTGTTCAACAGTCTGATGGTCTGGTAATAGAAGTTGTTCAACAGTCTGATAGTCTGGTGATAGAAGCTGTTCAACAGTCTGATGGTCTGGTGATAGAAGCTGTTCAACAGTCTGATGGTAATAGAAGCTGTTCAACAGTCTGATGGTCTGGTGATTGAAGCTGTTCAACAGTCTGATGGTCTGGTGATAGAAGCTGTTCAACAGTCTGATGGTCTGGTGATAGAAGCTGTTCAACAGTCTGATGGTAATAGAAGCTGTTCAACAGTCTGATGGTAATAGAAGATGTTCAACAGTCTGATGGTCTGGTGATAGAAGCTGTTCAACAGTCTGATGGTAATAGAAGCTGTTCAACAGTCTGATGGTAATAGAAGCTGTTCAACAGTCTGATGTTCTGGTGATAGAAGCTGTTCAACAGTCTGATGGTCTGGTGATAGAAGATGTTCAACAGTCTGATGGTCTGGTGATAGAAGCTGTTCAACAGTCTGATGGTAATAGAAGCTGTTCAACAGTCTGATGGTAATAGAAGATGTTCAACAGTCTGATGGTCTGGTGATAGAAGCTGTTCAACAGTCTGATGGTAATAGAAGCTGTTCAACAGTCTGATGGTCTGGTGATAGAAGCTGTTCAACAGTCTGATGGTAATAGAAGATGTTCAACAGTCTGATGGTCTGGTGATAGAAGCTGTTCAACAGTCTGATGGTAATAGAAGCTGTTCAACAGTCTGATGGTCTGGTGATAGAAGCTGTTCAACAGTCTGATGGTAATAGAAGATGTTCAACAGTCTGATGGTAATAGAAGCTGTTCAACAGTCTGATGGTCTGGTGATAGAAGCTGTTCAACAGTCTGATGGTCTGGTGATATAAGCTGTTCAACAGTCTGATTGTCTGGTAATAGAAGCTGTTCAACAGTCTGATGGTCTGGTGATAGAAGCTGTTCAACAGTCTGATGGTGATAGAAGCTGTTCAACAGTCTGATGGTCTGGTGATAGAAGCTGTTCAACAGTCTGATGGTCTGGTGATAGAAGCTGTTCAACAGTCTGATGGTCTGGTGATAGAAGCTGTTCAACAGTCTGATGGTAATAGAAGCTGTTCAACAGTCTGATGGTAATAGAAGCTGTTCAACAGTCTGATGGTCTGGTGATAGAAGCTGTTCAACAGTCTGATGGTCTGGTGATAGAAGCTGTTCAACAGTCTGATGGTCTGGTGATAGAAGCTGTTCGACAGTCTGATGGTAATAGAAGCTGTTCAACAGTCTGATGGTCTGGTGATAGAAGCTGTTCAACAGTCTGATGGTCTGGTAATAGAAGCTGTTCAACAGTCTGATGGTCTGGTAATAGAAGCTGTTCAACAGTCTGATGGTCTGGTAATAGAAGCTGTTCAACAGTCTGATGGTAATAGAAGCTGTTCAACAGTCTGATGGTCTGGTGATAGAAGCTGTTCAACAGTCTGATGGTCTGGTAATAGAAGCTGTTCAACAGTCTGATGGTCTGGTAATAGAAGCTGTTCAACAGTCTGATGGTCTGGTAATAGAAGCTGTTCAACAGTCTGATGGTAATAGAAGCTGTTCAACAGTCTGATGGTCTGGTAATATAAGCTGTTCAACAGTCTGATGGTAATAGAAGCTGTTCAACAGTCTGATGGTCTGGTGATAGAAGCTGTTCAACAGTCTGATGGTAATAGAAGCTGTTCAACAGTCTGATGGTAATAGAAGCTGTTCAACAGTCTGATGGTCTGGTAATAGAAGCTGTTCAACAGTCTGATGGTCTGGTAATAGAAGCTGTTCAACAGTCTGTTGGTCTGGTGATAGAAGCTGTTCAACAGTCTGATGGTCTGGTGATAGAAACTGTTCAACAGTCTGATGGTCTGGTAATAGAAGCTGTTCAACAGTCTGATGGTCTGGTAATAGAAGCTGTTCAACAGTCTGATGGTCTGGTAATAGAAGCTGTTCAACAGTCTGATGGTAATAGAAGCTGTTCAACAGTCTGTTGGTCTGGTGATAGAAGCTGTTCAACAGTCTGATGGTCTGGTGATAGAAGCTGTTCAACAGTCTGATGGTCTGGTGATAGAAACTGTTCAACAGTCTGATGGTCTGGTAATAGAAGCTGTTCAACAGTCTGATGGTCTGGTAATAGAAGCTGTTCAACAGTCTGATGGTCTGGTAATAGAAGCTGTTCAACAGTCTGATGGTAATAGAAGCTGTTCAACAGTCTGTTGGTCTGGTGATAGAAGCTGTTCAACAGTCTGATGGTCTGGTGATAGAAGCTGTTCAACAGTCTGATGGTCTGGTGATAGAAACTGTTCAACAGTCTGATGGTCTGGTAATAGAAGCTGTTCAACAGTCTGATGGTCTGGTAATAGAAGCTGTTCAACAGTCTGATGGTCTGGTAATAGAAGCTGTTCAACAGTCTGATGGTCTGGTAATAGAAGCTGTTCAACAGTCTGTTGGTCTGGTGATAGAAGCTGGTTTTTAGTCTCTTGGTCTTAGCTGTCATGCACCTGTACTGACTCCGTCTGTCAGACAGTAGCCATCCTTGGCTCAGGTGGATTGGGTCCTTAATGATCTTCTTGGCCTTCCATTGACACCGAACGCTGTAGTTGTCCTGGAGGGAAGGCAGCTGCCTTCACCTCCCTCTGAAGAGCCTTGCGTTTGAGTGCGGAGCAGCTGCCTTTACTTCCCTCTGAAGAGCCTTGCGTTTGAGTGCGGAGCAGTTGCCGTATCAGGTAGCGATGCAGCCCGACAGAATGCACTCAATGGTGCATCTGTAGATGTTTGTGATGGTCTTACACGGAACCTAAACCGGCTTACACGGAACCCAAATAGCGCCATCGTGCGCTATTGTGAATAATTTTATTTTGTCTCCCTACACCAAACCCGATCACGACACGCAGGTTAAAATATCAAAACAACTCTGAACCAATGACATTAATTTGGGTTTAGGTCGAAAAGCATTAAACATGTATGGCAATTTAGCTAGTTAGCTTGCACTTGCTAGCTAATTTGTCCTATTTAGTTAGCTTGCTGTTGCTAGCTAATTTGTCCTGGGATATATACATTGAGTTGTTATTTTACCTGAAATGCACAAGGACCTCTACTCCGACAATTAATCCACATATAGAACGGCCAACCGAATCGTTTCTAGTCATCTCTCCTCCTTCCAGGCTTTTTCATCTTTGAACTTATATGGTGAT